>NC_049170.1:45171902-45474082 GCF_009769625.2 Cygnus olor | reverse complement strand
GTTCGATTAATCACAGAATCACAGAATTGCCTGGGTTGGAAGAGACCTCCAAGATCACCTAGTCCAACATCTGACCTAATACTAACAAGTTCTCCACTAAACCATATCACTAAGCTCTACATCTAAACGTCTTTTAAAGACCTCCAGGGATGGTGACTCAACCACTTCCCTCAGCAGCGCATTCCAATGCCCAACAACCCTTTCAGTAAAGAAGTTCTTCCTAATATCCAACCTAAACCTCCCCTGGTACAACTTTAGCCCATTCCCCCTCGTCCTATCACCGGGCGCATGGGAGAATAGACCAATCCCCACCTTGCTACAGCCTCCTTTAAGGTACCTATAGAGAGCTATAAGGTCGCCCCTGAGCCTCCTCTTCTCCAGGCTAAACAACCCCAGCTCCCTCAGCCGCTCCTCGTAAGACTTACGTTCCAGGCCCTTCAACAGCTTCGTTGCCCTTCTCTGGATACGCTCCAGGACCTCAATGTCCGTCTTGTAGGGAGGGGCCCAAAACTGAACACAGTACTCGAGGTGCAACCTCACCAGAGCAGAGTACAGGGGGACAATCACTTCCCTAGTCCTGCTGGCCACACTGTTTCTTATACAAGCCAGGATGCTGTTGGCCTTCTTGACCACCTGAGCACACTGCTGGCTCGTGTTCAGCCGACTATCAACCAATACTCCCAGGTCATTCTCTGCCAGGCAGCTTTACAGCCACTCATCTCCCAGCCTGTAGCGCTGTAGTTGGGGTTGTGCAGTGGCAGATGAGCAGCTCCAGGTACTGATCCCATAGCGTCTCGCTCAGGCGCAGGGAGTGCAGCCCCTCCACAGTGCGACATCCAGATTTTCTCTAAACAACCCTAGGTTTCTCAGTCACGTTCCCACTGTCTCTGGCCAATTTCCACCTTCCCAGGTGATAAGTTGTTCCTCAGTTTCTTGTTCTGTCCTTATCAATGGCGGAACGCAAAAAGCAGTGTAGCTTTCCAAGACTCATTTTGGAGAATTAGAAAGCAGGTATTCTTTATTAACAGCACTGGGTTATGTGGGGAATAATTCCCTACAACACGTACACCTAAGCAAGACAAGGAGTACTTATTTATGGTACAGTGACATACGCATTCATGCAATTCACAAGAAAGGGCAGGACTTACGCTAATGGTTTCTCAGACCTAATTATCATATTGTCCCTCCTGCTATCGCAGGCACAGTAACCTCTGGTGGCTGCACTTTGGGGGCTTTCTGATGAAGGCTCATAATCTTCTTCATCTTGTACTTCTCTCCTTTCTGTTTTGCACATGCTCAGTCACTGTTTAACTGCTTCAGCACTTTTGATCTTCTACAAACTCAGCTAACTTATTTAAATTCTACTTTAGGCACCGTGTTCCTTCTTCAGCCTGGATTTTGTGGATAGAGCTGAATCTTCTTAGCACGCGAGGCCGATAAAACAACTGAGCAATTTAAACCTTTGTGGCTGCTACCGTCCCCAACACTTTCCCATTCCCATGACGACTTCTCATCCCCCAAATGACTTCTCACCCCCAAGTCCCACTCGGGGACCCGCCACCCGCAGCCACTCCCCATCAAGAGCAGACATGCCCAAACCAATTGGCGGTGCAGGCAGCAGGAGAGGGGTGCGTTCAGCCCCCCCCCGACCCCCGCCCCTGCCCCCCCTTCTGACCGATGCAGGAATAAGTGCAGGCAGAGGCTTTGCAGGGTGGAAAAGCTGTAATTTATTCCTGGGGTAATTGTGGCTGCCACCCCCAGCCCGTCCCCAGGTGAGGCCCGGCCGCCTGCTCAGGCAGGGGGCCCGGCCTGCCGGCCCGCATGGTCCCCGGCCCCCAGCTGCTCTTGCTGGACCCTGTGCAGCCAGGATGTGTCCCCGATGTCGTCATCCTGAGGGGACCGTGGCAGTCTGTGCCCAACCTGCCCCGAGTGCCACGAGAAGCTTCTGACAAGTTCTCGTTCTGTGGAGGGGCTGCGCTCCCTGTGCCTGGGCGAGACACTGCGGGAGCGGTAGCTTGAGGGGCTCCTCTGCCGCTGCTGCTGCTGCTGCTGCTGCTGCTGCCGCCGCCGCCCCAGCCACGCATTGCGTTGGAATCTTCTGCAGGGTCGTCGGGCCAGGCGCACAACTGCAAGGATGGGCCCGCGGCACAACGGGCAGGTGTTTCTTTCTGCGGCCCAGGCCTGGACACACTCCAGGCAGAAGGTGTGCCTGCAGGGGTCCACGCGAGCCGCGTTGGACAGCTGGTCCAAGCAGATGGGGCACGTCTCCTCCCTGGGGGCCTCCTCTGGCTGCTGCTGCTGCTGCTGTGGCCGGCTCATGGTGCCTGCGTCCGCTGCGACGTGGAGCTGGTCGTCCTCTGGGGGAGGCTGCCCTGGTGCCAGGCGCTTAGCAGCAGCCTGGGGTCTTCAGCACCTCCCTTGCCTCGCGGGTTGGCGGCAGGACCTCGACGCCTCAAGTGCCACCAGCGTGCCGCCAGGAAGACTACTGCAGATAGAACCAGGAAGAAAATATTCTAGCAGCAAACAGACATCAGCTTTCTAGGTTCAAGCAGGCTGTCTAGAGTACTGTAGCTGTCAACATTCTGTGTATGGATTGCAAACATTGCTATTAGAATGGCAAATATGCTTATGATTGGTTATACTTGGCAAGACTATGCTTAGGACAGATGAGGTACAGAGATGTCTATATATTGGATAACATTGCCGAAGGCCCTCGATGGCTTGCGTGCAACAAGAATGGCTTCGCGTGTGCCTCTTGCCACACTTCCGCCTCTCTCTCGCCTTCCAGCCGTGGAAACTCGAGCTCTCGACTACCACCGGCTGGACTGGCCGCAGGCGCGCCGCTCAGGGCACTTATAGCCAGCCACCTTTTGTGAGGCCATAGGGTGACATCAGAAGGGTCTCGGGGTGCCCCTGATGGCAGCACTGACTTGATGGGAGTCTCAGGTATTTGAAGTGACACTTTATTCTTGATACCTTAGGGGCCACTCCTTGGCCCACTCCTGGGTTCGGTCTCTTCCGAGATGGTTTTTCTTAATTAGCCTGATACCGCTCTCCATGCTTGGCTTCTGTCAGCCTGGAGCAGCCATCTCACGTCAGCATTGTCTCACAACGGTCAGGTGACCTCTGTCAGTGCTGCCATCAGGGAAACCCGGAGACCCTTCTGATGTCATCCTATGGCCTCACAAAAGGTGGCTGGCTATAAGTGCCCTGAGCAGCCCCCCTGCGGCCAGTCCGGCTGGTGGTAGTCGAGAGCTCGAGGTCCCACGGCTGGAAGGAGAGAGAGAGGCAGAGGTGTGGCAAGAGGCACACGCGAAGCCAGTCTTGTTGCACGCAAGCCATCGAGGGCCTTCGGTAATGGTCTCAAATCTATAGACATCTCTGTACCTCATCTGTCCTAAGCGCAGTCTTGCCAAGTATAACCTATCATAAGCATATTTGCCATTCTAATAGCAATGTTTGCAATCCATACACAGAATGTTGACAGCTACAGTACTCTAGACAACTTGGTTGAACCTAGAAAGCTGATGTCTGTTTGCTGCTACAATATTTTCTTCCTGGTTCTATCTGCAGTAGTGTTCCTGGTGGCACGCTGGTGACACTTGAGGCGTTGAGGTCCTGCCGGCGACCCGCGAGGCAAGGGAAGTGCTGAAGACCCCAGGCTGCTGCTAAGCGCCTGGCACCAGGGCAGCCTCCCCCAGAGGACGACCAGCTCCACGTCGCGGCGGCTGCAGGCACCATGAACCAGCAACAGCAGGAGCAGCCAGAGGAAGCCCCCGGGGACGAGACGTGCCCCATCTGCTTGGACCAGCTGTCCAACACAGCTTGCGTGGACCCCTGCAGGCACACCTTCTGCCTGCAGTGCATCCAGGCCTGGGCCGCAGAAAGAGATACCTGCCCGCTGTGCCGCGGGCCCATCCTTGCATTTGTGCGCCTGGCCCGACGACCCCGAAGAAGGTTCCAACGCGACGCGCGGCGGGGGCGGCAGCAGCAGCAGCAGCAGCGGCAGAGGAGCCCCTCAAGCTACCGCTCCCGCAGCGTCTCGCCCAGGCACAGGGAGCGCAGCCCCTCTGAAGCGCGACAGCTTGTCCGCAGCCGCTCCTG
This sequence comes from Cygnus olor, assembly GCF_009769625.2. Taxonomy (NCBI): domain Eukaryota; kingdom Metazoa; phylum Chordata; class Aves; order Anseriformes; family Anatidae; genus Cygnus; species Cygnus olor. The sequence goes on along the minus strand of NC_049170.1, from coordinate 45,469,978 downwards.
GCGCTTGGGGCAGGACAGGCACAGACTGCCACTGTCCCTGTGGTACGACGACACCGAGGACATAGAGTGGCTACGTCGGGTCCAGCAGGAGGAGCCGGGGTCTGGCGACCACGCGGGCCGGCAGACCAGGCCCCGCAACTGAGCAGGCAGCCACGCCTCACCTGGGGACAGGCTGGGGGGTGGCAGCCACAATTACCCGAGGAATAAATTACAACTTTTCCACCCTGCAAAGCCTCTGCCTGCACTTATTCCTGCATCGGTCAGAAGGGGGGGGAGGGGCGGGGGGAGCGGGGTACTGAACGCAGCCCTCTCCTGCTGCCTGCGCCACAGATTGGTTTGGGGATGTCTGCTCCTGATGGGGAGCGGCTGCGGGTGGCGGGTCCCCGAGTGAGACTTGGGGATGAGAAGTCATTTGGGGGATGAGAAGTCAACGTGGGAATGGGAAAGTGTTGGGGATGGGAGCAGCCACAAAGGTGACCTGGCCCGACTGGGACAAAGGCTGACAGCAAAAGTCTCCTAAAAGCCTGCCAGAAGAGAACGCCTGCCAGCTGGGGAACCGGGCCTGGCAACCTGCAGCATCCTTGGAAGGCGCTGCTGGCCTCCTGCAAGTGCAGCCTAAGGGTACCTAAGAACCAGAGACTTCCTGAAGATACCACCACCAAGGGCAAAAGCAAGGAACTACAAGAGCAACGCACTGTCTGAGAAGGAGGAATGGCTCTGGGAAAGGTGCCGTTCTCAGAGACTAGGAAGCATCGGTGTCTATCGCTTGTCTCAGGTGAAACACAGAAATTAGCAGCGGCTTTTGGCTGCTCTAAGGAGGTGGTGTCCTCTGCCCTCTTCTGTCTCTCTTGATAGAAAAAGGACTCCTTTTCGACCCAAAATGGAGCGCCTCTCTCCCTCAGAACTTCCTGTGCTGCACAAATTGTTCTTGCCTACATGACATCCTAAACCCATTGAACCTTTGCTGGGGATGCCCGGCTGACTCTGAACTCTCTGATGGGAGTCTCATGTCTTTGAAGTGACACTTTGTTCTTGATTCCTTGGCGCCCACCCCCGGGGCCCACTCCTGGGTTCGGTCTCTTCCAAGATGGCTTTTCTTAATTAGCCCGACACCTCTCTCCATGCTTGCCTTGAATCACAGAATATTGCCTAGTGGTGGTCTGTGGCCCTGTGTAATAAAGAAAACTTCTCAGCAAAGAAAGCCTCCATGTCCTTGTGTATTGCAGCATCCTACCAACTCCCACTTGCCATCTCTTCACGCCCGCAGGCCGGGGGCATCCCTGAAGGGCTCAAACCTTTGGAAGGTCACGGCATGAACTTCATTGTTGTCAGAAGCAGGATTCCGTAAAATGCACACTCAGGGATGCTTTTGAGGAGATGGTAGAAGAACACTGGGAGGTGCACGAGGCTGTCCTGGTTTCAGCTGGGATAGAGTTCATTGTCCTCCCAGTAGCTGGTATGGAGCTGGGTTCTGGATTTCGGATGACAGTGATGCCGATAACACACCGATCTTTTAGTTGTCGCAGAGCACTGCTTACACAGAGTCAAGGAGGTTTCAGCTGCCCATACCGCCCTGCCAGCCAGAAGGCTGCGGGTGCACCAGGAGCTGGGAGGGGTTGCAGCCAGGACAGCTGGCCCAAACTGGCCAGAGCCATGTCCCATACCGTATGGGGTCGTGCTGAAGACTGGGACTGGGCAGGAATCTGATGTGATAAGTCAGACTTCCGCTGCTTGGGTGCTGGCTGGGCATTATTTGGCAACTGGTGAGCAATTGCTTTGTGCATCATTTGTTTCTCATATTCTTTTTTCATTACTCTTTTTTTTTTCCCTTTCTTTTCTGTCCTATGAGCTATCTTTCTCTCAGTCCTTGAGTTTTACTTTTTTTCCAGTTCCCTCTCCCATGCCACCACAGGGGAGTGAGCGTACACATGTGTGGTGCTTATCTGTCTTCCAAGGGAAGCCACAACAAAAATACAGCTAGATGGTTTAATAAAGAACATAGTGTTGAAGAACTAACATTTTTTTTTATTTAGAACAGTATTTATATTGCCCGCAGCATTTATCTGTAAGTACTATAAGAATCGGATTATTTCTTTAAGTTTCTGGAGAAGTTGTTGTACAACCTGTGAACGGTCTGAATGGACCTCTTCTGTAATAGACTGAGTTCTCCTCAACATTGAAAGCACAGTGTCTGCTTAGATCTCTTTCACATTCCCAAAAAGTAAACCCTTTTGAAGACTAACAGATTGGTCAGCTATTTGCGATTTCAGACAACTCTTTTAAGTGTCCCTCAAGTGTACAGAGGTGGTAACTAGAATGAATAATATTCAAAAGATCATTGCTGATTACATAAAACAAACATGGAGAGAAGCTTGTATTTCCCAGGGAACTCTTCAGCAGTTAAATGTTCTTGACTTTGCTGAAACTTGTCCATCATGAAATTCTGAACTCCAAACCGTGATCTTGATTTTCATTCATCTAACTATACTGCCTTTTTTCCCCAGCTTTCAATAAATGTGCATACTACTGCTAAAATTGGATCAGATGCCATGTTTTTTAAATCTACTTACTAAAACCAAACCTCAAGCTTTGTATCTGACACCTTCCCCAACAACATACACCTGTGTTTCATAATGCTTTAGGTAATTTTCAGTGAAAGCACAGTAGAAAGTGTTTTATTTTCTATACCTCTCCTTAATCTTTTAAGAGCCTCATCCTGTCCTCCAAGTACCTATTCTTCTCTTCACATTGCAAATTTTTCAAGGACTTCAGGATATGAGCTGAAAATAACTTCAACTTTCCTTCCTACTTGTTGGGATTGGGATACTATCCTTAGCTGTTCCCAACCACTTTTCCCACTCCTGAGAGAATTATTAGGTCTGCACTGAAGTACCTTAAAGGGTGCTGTTGCTGAGCCTCCCTGGCATGCATGTACAGACTCCCTCCCCAGCCTTTTTGCCCTTTCCTCAATTGCTTTTAGTTCTTAGTTATAACTACGGAGCTTGTTAGTCTGGCATTCATCTAACTACTTCTGCTAACCTGGTATAGGTTAGCCAAACGTATTCACATGTAAGACAACTTTACAAAATCATTTTATAGCCTTGCTTCTAGATTTCTTGTTTTTCTATTGTATAGCCTGTTTGTTGAGAAATTCTACTGAAAATCAATAGCAGAAACTGTTTCTACATTTTCAGATACAAAGACTCCATTAATAACTTAATTAATAGCATGTAGAACATGTATGGTTGCACTGAAATTTTTAATGAAGAGAATGAATACTGAGTAGAATAAGTAAGAGCTGTGATATCAGGTTCAGGAACAAGGTATTCAGGAAGCAAGGAAGAGAAGCCATTTAATTCCCTTTGTTTATCCGTAAGCCCTTTTTCTCATGAATCTGCCACTTCGGGGAGTCTGACAAAAGCAGTGTCATTAAACACACACTCAGTTTTGTATAGCTTTGGATTGTCCAAACTTTTCTATCACAAATATAAATGTACCTTACTTCTATCATTATAGTTTAACAATTAAATGACCTCTAAAGACAGAAACATCAGTTTCTTTCCTTTCTTGCATGTTGTTCTGTTTCTATTTAGGTTTCTTTGTATGCTTTGCCCAGTACATCTCCCACACACATTTACTGCTTTCTCTCAGTCTCCTACTTGCAAGCTTCTCCACCCTCCCCTCAGGATGTATTTCTAGCAGCTGGGTTCTCTCCTACACAGATCATCCCTCCTTGTACTGTGAAATAGCAAGCCAACTACGTCAACATAAATGAGGCTACACTGAAAGCAAAAAGCCATTTGCTATTAAAAAAACCACCTCCATCTCAAACAAACTGATTTTGATGCCTTTGATTTAATGACACATCCCTTCACAGACACACATAAAGCAACACTAAAACACTGAGCTATTAGTTTCTAAATTTTAAATAATATTAATGCATACTTTCATGATTGTAATCTGAATAAAAATCTTCCACCATAATAGTGATTACACAATGATTCTTAAATATTAAAAGGTATGACATTATTCCAGAAGACCGTAGAAACAAAACGTATACACGTGCTCTGACAAATATTGTCCTCATAAAGTACATCTCCACAGTCTAACTCTTTTTCAAAAGCTTGAATATTTGTTTGTCTATCTACAGTTAAGCATATGTTCTATAGTATTCATATCCTCTAAACAGTAGCTACGTATTTGAGGACAGTATAGGTAAGCACAGTTTAAAGAGTTTCCATCTGCTTCTCTCATTGCTATACGTAATGAAAATGGTATCAAAGTATACCAAAGGTGCAAAATGCTCTGCATTCTTGTACTGTTTTTCTTGCACTGAAGAGGTAATTTAGGAAATGTGTTTCTAATGCAAGTCATTTCATCTGTGCAAAGGTTAAAGCTATTTTCTTCTAACTTTTCATCTCTTTTGGAGAAGGTGTGTTCACTTTCTTTGCTGCTCAGAAGCCACTCAAACTCTGGACACCCAGACCTCCTGCCACATAACCATGCTGTACATCCAGTCTACATGCATCCACCTAGATTATTTCCCAGTTCTCTTTGTAAATTATTTGACTACTGTAAAATCTGACTGTTTTTTATACTGCAGTTTCTGCACCATAGATTAAGTATAGGGGACAAAATCAAATCTTGGTTTGTTTATTGGAAGTTTCATTTCAATATAAAATTTTTAATTCTTACCATGGTCTGTAAGTTTAGACATGCAGAGTTGACTTGATCTCTCATTTCCACTTTGTTCATCGTATCCTACGGACACAGAGTCACATGTAATGACTGGCTCAGAATGAATTAGCAGTTTTGAAGTCTGTTCATCAGATTCCTTAATCAAACAAAGCAGCACAGAGAAAAAGGTACAGTTAGAGCTTTCAGCGGGACCACAATACAATGGCTGCCCTGATCCACACAACTGCGGGGACTCATATTAAGCAAAAAAACAAAACAAAACAACAACAAAAAAAACACCCTCCTAACTCTTTTCTAAATGATCAGCAGTGACTCAGCTGCAAGCTAACACAGATTTAACATGCTTTTTTTCTCCAGAGATAATGAGAAACAGAAACTAGAGTACATGCTACAGAAAAGATAGAAAACAAAACACTAAAACAAATCTTATTATTTCTGTGATGCTTTTACTGACTATTTCCAAACTGATGCTGTTCACTGTATGATGAAACTTAGTACCAGTACTGAACAGGACTATCTTCTGTTGCAGATACCCTAAAAGCAAAGGTCACGTTATACTGGGAGGCATTCCAAGACTTTATTCTTACTAAGAAGACAGTTTAAATGTTAATATTCTTTACTAATCAAATGAAAAGAACCCACAGCCATGCCAAATAAGAGTGTTTAAAGGATTACAAATCCTGAAAATTAATGTATTTTGAACTCTGATATCACACAAAAGATCAGTAAGTCCATTTCAGAGAGCAGATTTAGATTTACGGGTGTCTAAACAGAAACTTGTTCAATAAATAGAGAACTTGTTGAACTGTGTCTGAACATCTGAATATAACTGCTCTCATCACAGATGCACAGGGTTCAGCTAAGTGGTCCAGGCTTCAATGCACTTCCAAATTGTTAATCTCTGGACTGGACTGTCTGTGTAGTCCTAAAGAAAGTGTGTATAGAACAGAAAAGAGGTACATTGAAAGTGCATAAACAAGGTATCCAAAACAACAGCCCATACTTACATGTAGGACATCGACATTCAGCTGCTGAAAATTACGGGACCTGAATTCTTGCATTCTTTTGATATTTTCTTGATATTTTTCTTCTGCCAGCTGTCTGTAAATACAAAGTATTTGTGATTAGGATATGATATCAGGGATTGCACAAAGGGATCTTCTAATAGTAGGTGTGGAAAAGCAATTTCCATAATCAGCGTGATATAGTGCCAAACATTCATGGCATCTGCTCAAGGTAAGGTTAGTTTTAGTGAACTCAGAAACAGATCTCAGGCCTTATTTCCAAACAGTTTTTATATTTATCTTTCACAACGTGCATAATTTAATTGAAAAATAGTAAATTATCAGTCCAAGATGCTTTTGTCTCTTCCAAAGATCTTAAACTTGTCAGACTTTACTCCACTGTGTAGTCCAGGGTCCCTTCAGATAAAGACAGGCACACAACACCTGTGTGCTATGAACACTTCTCCTGGGGTACAGTTGGTAATTGTGCTTTTTCTGTGCAGGACTACTTATGCTACGTCCTACATTAAGCAAACCCTCCAGTTTCCATCACTAAATATCCTAATCTCTTCTATGTCTAGATTTGCACTGCTGAGAGCAGATCTCCAGTGTGAGAAGGTACTATGTTTTTGCACTGTTTCATATTTTCAGGCAGAATCAGCTGGCAATAACCCAGAGTTGAAGTTGAATTGATCCATTTTGAAGATTCATGACTGAGAATAAGATTAATTTTTAATTTTAATCTAAGATTCTAGGTTAATATGTTGCCTTTATATTACAAAATAATATTTACTTTTGTTGCTGGGGAAAAATGTGAAAAATAAATAGAAAATGTTAAAATGAAAGAAAGCAAAGAAAATGAAAAGCAAACTACAAATATCCTGCAATTAGCATTACTTCCTAATTTCCATCCAGTAAAAAAAAAAAAAAGAGAGACTTCCTATATATAAATTTCGTATAAGAATGGGCCTACCATATTATTGTAAAAACCATGTAGAAGAGGTGTTACATTTTATATAGTGGTTTCATTTCAATGAGTTTTTTGTTGTTGTTGTTGTTTTTTTAATGAGAATAAACTTGCATACCATCTCCAGTCTCAAACGCGAGAGTTGGTGTCAAACAGACATAAATGCTGATCAGACATGTTTTCCAAAAGGAAATGAAAGGCTTTATTTTTTTATTTGCAGCTTTTGGGTATGGTCACAACAGGCTGGCACAAGTAACACTAGTGATTTTACAGAAAATTTTCTCTCAACTGCAATTACTATTCATTTGCAGGTAGATGCAACAGCTACAAAGTTACTGAGGCCATAAATTCAGACTTCATGTTACTTTCCAATATTTCTCTGTAGTAAGATGTTATCACCTTACTGAACTGCTAGCTTGCTTTGGCATAACAGTGTTAAGATGCTGATTCTCATGATCAGAAATAATTATTCCTCTATTACCCCTTATAAATAACTGAGTAAACATTTGTTAATTTACATTGCACTTTGCAAAACACTTTTGAAGAAAATGTTATAAATGAATGTGGAGCTTTTCTGATTTTCATTCACATCAGATGAAACACTGAACATTTTTAATGGGCAAAAACTCGAGTGTGTCATCAAAACAGTATTTTCTTTCTATTTAAAAACGGAATTCATGCACAGATACATAGCCTTCAAGATGTTTCCCACATGCCACTCAGAAATGGTACTTAAAATCCTCCCTTTCATTGCAACTTTCTTAATAAAACGATAAACTATAAAGCCCTTGTAACGTGTTGATTACCCCACTGTCTGGTCATTTGATAAGATTATTTTTTCTGAGCTATTAACTTCCATTGACAAATCTCTTAGGACAAAAGAATTGAAAAAAGCTGTACTGTAACTAAATGTCTGATTCCTCAGAATATGCGGTCCTTAAAATGACAAGTCATTAACAAAATCCCCTATTGTAATGAATCTGTAAATCTCTCATGTAGTTATTTAACCCAAAATACTATGCTCAAAGTACCAGTTTTGGGCTAAAGCTCTGACTTTTTTTTCTACAGAAATAATTACTATGATTTAACTCATCAAAGTGAATGGGGATTCACTTTGAGTAGCTGAAGACTCTTTCTTTTTTAATTTAATCTTATTTTTATTTTTAACTTGACTGTTCTAGTTCTCTCATTAGACTGCTGAAAGAGGAAAACTGCACAGTCAGGGCACAAAACTAACGTTATGCACAACTTACTTCAACTTCTTTGCTTTCTCATCTGCTGCATTTAACTTCCTCAGCCTCATTCTTTCCCGTGGTGTCATTTTCTGAACTTCAGACAGTTCCTGTAGAGTCTGCAAATGAACTTTCCTCTGCCTGAAATTGAATGCATGCCAGCTTATTTTCATATAAAAATGTAAATATTGATATTTTGATTTGATATTGAAACATACTGACATTTCAAATGGAATAATTAGAAAGTCACAGGTACTATAACAGACTAAACAGACCTTAGTGTGGAAATCAAATGCTTCTTTTACATTGAAATGTTTAAACTTAGACTAATGAAGAACATGAATCATTTCAGGCATTTCATGAGAGAACAGAAAAACATAAACTTAGCTCCTTAAAAGAATAAATGTTGAAGCACGGTGAAATATTTACCCTGTCAGGATTCATTATTGAGCGTATTACAAATCCGAAGGCAGTTTTCAAATGAGAACCACAGAAAAAGAAGAAATACCATTCATACATTTTGCATTGATTGTTACAAGTTGGCTGCAATAAAAGATAGCATTAATGAATCTTCAATGAAAGTCATAATTATCACGTTGTCCTCTTGAGTTTCTGGTCCTAATCAATAAAAACAATTCACTGGTAAAATGGACTCCATGGACCATCCTTGAAAGCTGAGCATCAGTTATTGACGTTTGTATCTCAGCTGTATTTATCCATACAGGAGAGCAATACTAGACCTATATCAGAAAAAGGATATTAATTTCAGATTTTACCTCACATCATATAGTAATTGCAAAAATTGAACCATAGTTTGCAATGACATAGCAGTCATATTTCACTCACACCAAAATTTTGCATTCTTTTTATTCATGATAACAAGTTCTCATTTTAAATGTCTATTTTTGCTCTTATGAGATAAACTCACTTACCATCTAAGAGCCCAGTTCTATAAGCATATAAATTGCAACACTCCTTGCAGACTACCATTTTGAAATCAGTATTTTAATAACTGAGAAGCTTTCATTATGCTTTTCAAATGTTGACTACAGAGGGAAATAGTGTAAAGATACGAAAATTACTGTGAAATATGAAAGACTAAGGACAAAGACAAGAAGATTTTAATTATTAATAAGAATGGAACGAACTCCTCAAGTATGAATAATGCAGAAATATTTCTAATATATGGGCTTGAAAAAAATATTTGGCATTTTGCTTACCAGTAGCAATACAGAAGCTAACATTCTCATAAATGCAATAAAAGTCATAATAGAATTATGCATGTATGTGTATTCTAAACATGGAATCAAAAAAGAATCAGACTATAGTACATTTGAAGATGATTTATAATGAAGCATCTCCTAGGACTCCTCTTTTTTTTTTTCAAATTGATGCTTTGAAAAGTTCAAGGTAAATTTCTGTGCTCTAACAAAAATAGCTCTTATCCACTGCTGCACAGTTTTTAGGATTCTGGACTTCAGCACAGAGAAGCTGACTTTTTAATGCTTTTAACAGAAGTATAAGAAAAAGATGTTTGTAGTTAGAACTTGCTCTTCATCTTACACACTTGAGACTTCCTTTTGAACAAAAATAATTATAGACCCTGGGATATGCAATCATGTCCTGCCTGTGTGTTAGCTCTGTCAATAAGCGATGTCCACTTGGAAGGTGATGAGACTTGATATATTCAAACTAATGACAAAGGAACATAGTATATTTTACGGATAATATAAAATGGTTTCATCAATCTGTTCTAGAAACACAGGGATGTTTGAGGTGCAGGTATACATTTCGCAGGTAAAAATACTGCTTCCTGAAAGCTTCTATAATCTTTTGATGCATATGGATAGTTTGAAATCCTATACGGAATGTAGGTGAAAACCCACAAAATAAAGGCACGGATTAGAAGTTTTTTGAAGATTCTCATAGTGCATGTTTTAATAAGCATTTAACATTCAATATAATTTATAGAGAGTTGGCATAATATTTGGGCAAGATTTCAGTGCCTCAAAACTAGTTAAGGTATATCTCTGGGGAACATCTCTGCAGTCAACTATATTTCATTTGAATAAACAGGAATCCACTCAAGAGTTAATTAATTCAACCTGAACACAGCAGCAATAAGCAAAAGATATGTCTAATATTTCCTGAGTACAGCACATCCGCCTGTGTAACTGTAGTGTTTCCAGTATACTAGCAAAGAGCTATTTGTAGCAGAAACAAGAATAGTAGAATATTAAGAATACCAAGAATTAGACAATACAGGCATCATTTGTTATTGCCTCTTATACCTATGCTTGCAAAGTTCAACAATGTGTTTATACTAAAGTGGAAACCAAAACAGAGAACTCCTGTCTGATAAGAGGACAGAGACTCATCTGACAATGAGAGAAAGCAAGAACAGAAGTGACAGGGTGGAAACTCTAACCACAATTTCGAGCCATGAGAGCTTTACAGGTATATTCTAAGCAGTCACACCAGGTAACAAAAACATACAGAATATTTTTGTGTTGAATCCAATGTCTTTATTCCACATCCTTCCTATCACTGTTATTAAACAACCCTTTCTTTTGCAAAGTTGCAGCTGATCAGTTCTCCTAAAGGAACACTAGCAAGCAGTAGACTTGGTAACAACTGCAAACTGACCACAGCTGAAAAACTGCAGGCCTACACTGAGAACAGAGGTCAAAAAAAGAATGAAGGGAAAAGGCAAATTCCCTTGAATCTACTGTTAATTCTGAATTGGTGCATGGGCTTCTTCATTGCTACTATTTACTCATTCAAAAGAAATTTCAGATAGCTGTTGAAGTCTTGAAAGTTATTTAGAGGAAATAAAAAATGGAGATGACTGCTATGTCTGCACAGGATCACAAACTCCTGATTTTGAATGTGCTACCTCCTAACAGAGCAAAACCACATCAAGAAAACTCAGGGACAGCAAGCAAAGAGGAATGGAAGCTGCCATTGAAACTGCGCAGCTAATTTACAAAGGCAAAATGAAATTGCCCGTGTTGACATTTGCTTTAATCACTGCTGCACCATAATTTGAAACAATTAATTAATTTAATATATATTCAGTACCTAAAAGAGAGATCATGTGCAAAGGCAGTACTGATTTAAGAGCCAAGAAACACCACTAGTCTTAACTTCTCACAAGAAAGCTACAAGACAAATATAATAGCATCCTATGGATGTATTAGCTGAATTGTTTAAATGTTTATGTCTTCATTTTTATGTCATTTAGGAATCATAGTCTTCACATTCAACAAATAATCAGTACACAAACAACAGTACTATAAATGACCATGACTTAACTAAAATGATGATCTAAGCCTTCAAAATATACAGACAAAGGTCCTAACTTAATTACATACCCACTGTTACTAAATTAATTTGTGCATATGCTATATACACATGCACAATTTACGGTTCCAGAATAAAAATATTTAATTATTACATCCATTTTTTACCCTAAATTCTGATTATACAACTCATTAATGTGGTTGTCTTGTATTTCTGGGGAATGGCAAAATCCCTTTAAATGCAAAGCATAAGGAGATTAACACAAATATTTGTTTACAACAGGATAGTATTTGGCAACACCATAATTGTTTATAGTTCAGCCCACGAAACACTTAAAAATACTTACACAGCATCAAAAATGGGAACAGCTTCTTTCTGCCAGTTAAGCCCCTTGTCTTTCACATTCATATTTGTGTATTTGTACTGTATATTCTGTAAAGAAATAAAATAGAAGCAGTATCGATGCTTGAGGCTAAAGTGATCCAGATTCCAATATGACACAAAACAGCCCTAATGTAAAAAATGATTGAGCAGTTTCCTTCCCTAGTTCCTTAGAAAGTCATATAATAAATACGTTGGAACCAGGGACCAAAAAAGAAAGATGCACTGTTTTTCATTAAAATTATGACTAACTAGAACAGTTAGAGATTACACATACACAGGCCAAATGATCTGCACTTGTTATGCATAAATATCCATTCCCCTTATTACTCATAAGATTTTAAAGGGGGGTATATTCAGCATGTAGAGTGAGAAAGGCTTAATTTCTCACTGCCTCTCTGCCTCAGTCATATCATAATTTAACTCCAAAAGTCCCCTAGATTAATGTTCCCACTGGCTGCTCTCTAAGTTATTTTTTCTCTACACATTTTCTGTCTCCACTCCACTTTTGTAAAATACATACTCAAGTGGCAAGTGTACAGCTATCGCTTTTTCTTCTTAGATACCTTTAGTTGTTCATCAACATAAGGGATTTTTAGGATCTCTGCTGCTGCTGGTCTCATCAAAGGATTCTTATTTAACATGCTGAAACATTAAGAAAACAGAAGTGATAATTCAGTGATTTTCCAAATTAAGAAACTGATAAACAAGAGAGCAACATACCTGCTCAGCACTGCATTCAGTTTGCTTGGATATCTATCAGGAAGAGAAGGTGTATCACCTTCTACAATTTTTAGCACAACTGACAAAAAATTGTGTCCAGAAAATGCATGGTCCATACAGCACATCTCGTATAAAATGCATCCCAGAGACCTTGAAGGATAAAATAATTGGAATAGTATAGATGTTATTTTTACAAGTAGCATGCGTAGTGACATTACAATAAGAAAAGTTACAATTGCATTTATTTTTTTTCTGAGAATAGCATATTTTACTATTATGCTATTCTTTTCATCTGCAAAGATTATGATTCATTATTCAGGTCAACAATTGGCATCATATGAAACAGAAGCAATCATCATTCTATTTTGATAAATGCAGGCAAAAACCTACAATCTGTATATATATATATACATAAACATATACATATATATATACATATACAAATATTATACACATATATACAGGTATATAAACACTCATTTGGCCACACATTCAAAATAGATTCCAAAACTGGTTTGGACTCAAAGAGTTATCAAATTTTAGATGACCACATTATATTGAAACACCTAAAACCAAATTTCCTCAATTTTTTATTTGGAGATGAAAAAAACTGAATATGCCAGGCTGGAGACCTAGCTGAGAACCAGTGTCAGATTTTATTTATCAGGCTCTTATTCCTCAATCCTAACAGAGATAGCAAACACCACCAAGTTGAATATTTAAACATAAACACTCTCATAATGATTTATGTAATGACTACTCATAACAGCTTGCACTTTGATTGGCCTCTATCTAATACATATTTTTTTTAAATAGAGACGCTGTGCTTTCCAGGCTTTGAAGCATGCCCAGTATCAACTCCAGTTGATACTGGAGTGCAGCAGAATACTGATACTGACACAGGAGAATACAGATAATGATATTCAGGAGAACAGAGGCAGTGCCAAGTGACTTGATCAAGGTCATAGAAGACGTTGGTGAGAGCCAGCTACAGGACCAGACTCACCCAGGTAACCAACTTAAACAGCACAGCAACTTTACTCTTCATGTAGTATTTGATTGGGGTACTTATAATTTACAGCAGTATGAAAATAAAGCATACTGGTAATATTTAGAAGAATGTATAGGTGAATGGCTTTGGCAAAAATGGTATAAACATTATCTTTGAAAGCAAATAATGAATAAATTTAAATTATTCATTTTGGTTAAAGAAGAGGAATAAGTTCAGTCCATCTGACAATAAAAGAACATAAGCAAATAGTTGTAGAGCTGAAACTCATGCTCTCTGTATGATGTAAACAAGCCCAAGGAGCGAGAATAGAAGGGCTTTCTCACTGGTGCTTTCCAAAGATCTATCTGAAAACAACTAGGAGAACATTTTTGCTAAAAACTGCCTAACTATAGAGGTACCTAAATAATTGCCCAGTTTCTTGAAGTTTTAACTGTCAACCAGCTTTCAAACTTCCAAAATCAGTAAACAGTAACACACAGATGATGCTCTGCATTTACAATCTATGTTCAAACTCTGAAACAAGATAATGACTACATGAGAAAATACTTTACAACAGAAGTGCATACATGGCATCTGAAAGCATCAAACAAAAATGGAAACCAACCAGAGGGAAGAAGAAAAGGAAAATCTCAACTTGATAGACTGTACTAAAATTTTTTATTTTTTTAATTTTTTTTCAGAATCAGTTTTTGGCGGCTGCTTAATTCCGGCAGCTAAAAATTGTTTAATGAGCCATTAGGAGAACAGGATTTACCACATGAAGGAAGCCCATTTATTCAGCTAGCTGAGTCCTCTGACTACACCTGAGACTTTGGAGAAAGATGAAAAAGAACACCCGAGGCATTCTGGTAAAGCTGGGACAGCAAACAGGCTGCCCAGGGAAAACCCCATCTGTCCCATCACAGAAAAAAATAAAGGAACGAAAAAAAAAAAAAAAGAAAAAGCAGGGAAAAAAATAAAAAGTGGATTTTTTTTCTTTACTGCAAAATACAACTCTTTGAAATGAAATAAGTAGTTCCTATGCTGAGAAATGTTGTCCTGAATCCTAGAGCAAGGCCACTTCTTCCCAGGACAGCTGCTGAGCTGTAGTTGCCTAAGGAAGTTACCAAGCTTTTGCCTCAAGACTGCATTTCTCAGAGCAGTTGTGTTTCTACAGTCCCAGCCTAAGCATGTTGTAAGAAGCAAATTCAGCAAGAGAAGATTGCTTCCTGATTCCCATGAGCAATTTGCCAATGACCAAAACACATAATTTAATTACTTTTATAATCTTAGCTTGTATAACTGCCAGTGTTAAAAAATTCTAAAATGGCCATTAAACTATCCAGCCAGAGCATTTGGTTTGACAGCTTCCTATGTTTGTGAATAGGTTCAACAAATGTGCTAAACAGCACTTCATTTCAGCAAAACTGATGCATGATCGTTTCACATTGAAGCCACTTATGCTCAATTATATAATAAAAAGGAGCATCTGCACAGGTTTCAGTATATTCTCTACAATATCAACGGACAGACTTCTAAGTTCTTCTCAGGAGAAACCACCCTGTGGTTTTTGGTGCTACTTGTTTACATAAGCATTGCTGTCCCTTTCACATCTCCTGGTATTTTGTAGAAATTTCTAAACTTTGCTACAGTCCTCCAAAGACTGTAAGATGCACGTTAGCTTTTTAATGAAATGGTAAAAGCCAGATAATCTAAATGCCTATACCTTTGTGGCTTGTGCATCTCAGTCTGACTGTACCAAGTCTTAAGAATTTGCTGACTCCAAGGTCTATGAGAAATACATACATGTACATACATATGTATCATCATGACACTCTCATCCATGGCTTTTCAGATCTTCATGGCAGGGTTTATCCAGCTGTAGCTGTGCAGTGTTTATCATAAATCTTCCTGCCTATTTCTTTCTAATAGTCATTGGTGTCTAAAGGACACAAGTAGATCTTGATCATATGGCTCAGTCTTTTAAAAGTGAACCAATTGGATAGAATGGCAGCATACTAAGTCTCATAATAACTAATTGCTGTGGGGTCTTTTGGTGGGAAAGGATCGAGGTAGTCTGTGCACCCAAAACCTCACTTGATTTTTAAATACCTCTACATAATTGATGGATACTTCCATTGAATTATCCCAAAAGACTCTCCTGACTGTCCTCTCAGGGAGTCATTAAGGCTGAGCGCACAGCAGCTTTTGAAAAATAAAACAAAACAAAACAAACAGAAACTGCACATATAGAGATTACAATATTGCTATATATATTATTTATCAGATTTACTTTTCATATGTCATTATGCTGACTATGCATCTCCCCAGCACTTTCAAACATTTTGAGTTTTCCCTGAATCCTTCCAGCTTCTGTCAGCTATTTCCAAACACAAAGCCAGTAACACTTGGGAAATTCAGAAAGACTGGGGAGTCTCCCAGAATCACATGTACTCCGTGTACACTCTGTACAAGCTCCCTTTACAGCATTAGTCGTTCATCCAGTCAATAAACAATACTTTATATTACATATCATAGAATAGGCAGATTTAGAGTTAGCAGCAAACCATTTATATCATCTTAATAAATGAACTTGCTTTCAATATAAAAACCCCATTCCAAAATGTTCCTCATTACAAGATTGATTCAAGTAATAACCTCAAATGCTGTGGAGACTATTATTAGTTATATAGATTGCATATTTTAGAAATAAGTTTGGATACTTCCAAACCTTTATATTTTGGGGTAAGCAGCCCACTTACACCAGTGAAGTTATATGCAGCAATAGGGGCCACAAGCATGACAAAGATTGCCTGGCTTGGGTCACTGTAAAAAGAACATTTCCGTAATCTTTTCAATAAAGGAAAGGTTCTTCCTCTTTTTTTTCTCCCTCATTCATGGGGTGGAAAGGGCTTGGCTGACTCTTGGTACATGTATATAATAGCAATTATAAAAAGATTTTTGGTCAGCCCAGACATTTAATAGTCTTACAACCATGTAGCATTTCTACAGTACAAAGAAGTGGAAATAATAAAAAAAAAAAGAATATTTAATTCCTTCTGAATGTTTTATTGGTTCTTATCACAAGATACATAATCTCAGCAAAACAAGGTATGAAATGTTTTCAGTAACAGCTGTTTGAATTCAGCTCAGATGCACTGAATTTTCACTGGGTGACAATATAACTGCCTTTATTATTGAATTGAAATAGCTCTCACTTAAAATAACATAGGTATGCATTTGTTTGTTGCTATCTCTATCTGGGATGGTGAAAATAATTAGAATTAAATACCTGCCACGTTTTTTTTAAGAATCCAAAATAATCAGCACTATTGCAATAAAAAAAAAAAAAGAAATCAAATATTTGTGCCCAAAATTAATAAGATTATCGCACCAGCATTATCAGCTATAGGAATCTTGTTTTTCTAATTATCTTGGGACTAGATAGAGGAATATGGGAGGAAAAGCTATTTTAGACACCTTTATTAATCCAAATTACAATTTGTGCTTTACTTGAAGACCTATAGTTTGGGAACTCTGGGACAAAATCTTACAGAGTAGGCTGAAATTTTCTCCCATGCGTCACATATTGGCAATTTCTTTCTACCTTAAGTTCCATAAAATAAATACAAAGCATGCTAAGAAAAAAAAAAAAGATTTAATGAGAACATAGCTTACAAATCACAACTCGTATTGCTTTTAAGAAGTTTTTGTTCTGCATTTATCTCTGAATTAAAAGCAGGGATCATTTCAGTAGAGCCTTGCTGATTCATAACAATGAAGATCTAGCACACCTTTTCAGCATAGATGAGAAATCTGTGATGTCTGCTTCAACCCTTGCTTTCATATAAAATTGCATTTTAATAAAATCCATCGGTTAAACATTACTCAAAAGACCAATGCATTAATTTTATGGCTACTTTTGGTAATTATTCTACATAAAATTTGGCAGTAAAAATAATCTATTTTTGGATTGTTATTATTAAAGGAAAAGACAAACTGGGGCAAAAGAACAGACAAGCAAGCACAATTAAAATGAAAGTCCCAAGATGTGTGACATAGGGAGCCCAATTTAACCAAACCCCACAGAAAAAAAAATTATCAAAATATCGCAACACTTGACAGCTGACATAGAGTATGATGGATTCAAATGTGATATTCCTTTGTCTCTGCCAGACAAAAAGAAAACAATTTATACCTCTCTTGTAAAGAATTTGCTATGTTTCCAAATGACAAATACATTTGTTTTTCAACTGAATTGTTTCTGTTATCATTTCTGCCTCTGAGATAATTTGTATTACATAGTATGCAGAAATTCTTTGTGAAGTTCATGGGTGGAGTTTGCCATATGTACTCATAGCTTTGAAGAGAAGAGAGAAATATCACTGTTCATAACTGTTTGCATACACTTTAGCACATCTACTCAGAAACAAAGTAAGATTGTTTTAATAGCCACTACAATGGAAGCACTCGATATTTGCACTGAGGATTTATACTGATCCTGGGCGGAATACAAGCCAGTGCAGATTACAGTCTCATTTAAGCAACCCCAAACTCTCAGGGTTAGAAAACCTGCAAAAAATTGCACAAGCAATACTGTGCTAACAACTAGTGGTAGGCAAATACCGTTAACTTTACAGGTGAACACAGAGACAGTTTCAGGTGTGACGAGAGAGTGATGTTCATTCCCCAGTATGAAAAAAGCAGAATCTAAACTGACTGGGAGCCTGTGTGACAAGGGAACCTCCAATTTTCTGAAGTAAGAGAGGTCTCTGGGAAAGCTACAACAGTCCACTTTAACTTTAGGACCATCTGTGGGAGTTATCATTGACCTTCTTGGTAAGTTTAGGCTTTCTAGGTTGCATGAAGACAGTGGAAAGTACAAAGGTTTCTCTGTTCTTCAGAGATCCTTAGATATGGGATATGTATCCCAACATCTAGCCTCACTAACACCCTTGCTATTATCACTATTTGTGCAAAACTAGCAGTTCTGAGTGACGACTTGCTTTATCATTAGAAATATTTCTATTTCATTATATTTTAACTAATTTTAGAAAAAGCAATCTGATCTAAAAATTTGTGGAATTAATACTAATGGATGGGACATGTATTTGATAGATCTAGGTTAGGCACAACAAATTCATAGAATAAAAGTTGACCAGAAGGTCTCACCCCCTCAGCCTTGTGCAATTCCTACAACCATGTTTGGTCCCCAGTAACAGAAATGGCACGGTTTTGCTGCACGTGGTAGGGCTGAGGGTAATGTTTATGAAGTTTATATGTGGAGTTCACCTTTACTAGGGCTTCTTATGTGTCATTGCATAAAAATTGTGTGAAATGGGAACAGGCTGTTCCACAGCTCATCTGATCTTTCTGTCCTTTCCTCGTCTCTCACAGATGGATGCATTCGGGCTGTAGAATGTTCTATAGTTTGAAGGACACAAGAGCAGCCTTATCAAATCTGAGCTCAGATATAAGAATAAATAACCAGACAAGGAATAACAGTACTTTCTAACATTCCTACATATTCCTCTACTGAAGTCAGAACTGAAAAGAAAATATTATTCCTCAAATTTCAAAAATACTAGGTCATTTTAGCTATCTCCTAGGTTTTTCATTCTATAAAAGGAATAAAGATATGAT
Organism: Cygnus olor; assembly: GCF_009769625.2. NCBI lineage: Eukaryota > Metazoa > Chordata > Aves > Anseriformes > Anatidae > Cygnus > Cygnus olor. The sequence goes on along the minus strand of NC_049170.1, from coordinate 45,451,036 downwards.
GCTATATAGGTACAATTGCATAGGCCCTGTTTATATAGAGATGTTACTATTATAAGCAATGATGCCAATATAGACATATTTAGACATAGTGAAATAAAGCTGGGATCAAATGAACTCAAAGGCAAAATCCCAAGCAATTTTAATAATGCTAAGATTTTACACTCTTTGTAAGCAAGGGAACTAAGAATGCTAGCAGGATGGTGTGCTCCTTAAGGTAGAAACTCGCTATCACTTTTTGAAGGAAACCAATTTATTTAATGAATTGAAGTTTCTGACTCCTGGAAAATGAGCTGTCACACTTTAAAAAAAAAAAGCCCCTAAAAAACAAAAAGACTAAAACAATAGCAGAACTTGAGTTCTCACATGTCAAGCAATTAAAAAATGAGCTTTCATGAGCTTTTTCAAAAAGCGTTTATATCTCATAACTAGAGGTTTCTCAATAGGAAGAGACATTCAAATTTACCAGCCTTTGTACTAACTTGATAACAAAAAGCTGCAGAGAGACTCAGCAAGCTTCAGTTAACTGGTCATGATTGGCTAAAAACTGTTGTAAAATGAACTTGGAACAGAATCTGTCTTCTACATACTTTCAGATAAATAAAAGTGACTTCGGTTTTTAGAGCCAACAGCTTAACCAATCTCTTCCATGGCATTTTCACCTCAATCATCAAATTCTATTTCAGGGAATGGACTTAAGATTGTCCTTGGAGAAAATATGCTTTCCATTGAATATATGGAAAACAGCTTTCCCTCCACCCACCTCTTCCCTAGCTCCCCAAAATCAGATGAAGGACATCTGTTCAAAGATGCGGCACACTGATTGCTGATCAGCAATATCTTGCTCTCACATGCACACTTGTTAAAGCTTTTGTCTTTGATCTTTCTAGGTATCACAGGAAATAAGTAGAAAAACATGAACAGAAATGATGGTCATGACTTCCACAAATGTTTAGCAAAAAGTGCACTGATTTCAAAATCAAAAAACATATGCAAAGTTGCAAAACGTTTCAGAACCTCAGCACATCCAGCTAAAGAAAAAGGAGAAAGTATGAAACAATGCTTTATGAAATGAAAATGTGAAATTATATGAAAACTTTGGTGCTTACTACTACACAACTATCGCAAAACTGAGGGCTGGAACCAGATGCACAGCTGGTGGGCCAAGACAGTTCACAAATAGATTAAGTGGGATGGACAATTCAAACTCAGATGGTTGAGTGACTCCTTACAAGGACAGCAAATGTAAAATAAACTCAGAATCACTACTAAAATATTAAATGAAGGAATTAAATGACCAACGTATCAATTCAATGTATGACTCTTCGCAGTTGAGAAGTCCTTACAGAAAGAGAGTTTCTTGGCTCAGAAGGAGAAGGCTTTTGTGGTCTGGGGTTCTAGTGAGACAGGGCACATCTCCTCCTTTGTGCCCCTACACCAAGGGCCAAGAACCTCCTTGTGAAAGCAGTTCCACCCTTGGTTGAGTACTCTGGGTATTGGTTTGGAAAGATTACAAAATGCATAAAGTATAGCAAAACGCCAATAGGTAGTGACTTGCTCTAGGGGCTTTTCTCTGCTATTTTGTAGATTTTAAAAGAGTGATCAACACATCATTTATAAAAATGCTTACAAATTCGGGTTTCATTTACTCTGTACTACTTCAGTGACATATGGATTGACACTTGTAAGCATGAATAGAACTTATATATATTTACATTCAGTGTCAACTGCAATAGAAATTATTCTTTACAGTAATAGCGCACAGAAGTCATGTTTTCCTGTCTGTTCAGTTGTTTTCACATCTTTTGAAATGTTCTCACAATATATTTTTATTGACTACATGTATTAACTCATATTTGTTTTGATACAGATGAACAAGAGATAATCTGACATTAAATCCATCTCTGTTCAGCTATAAAGACCACGAGATGAGTTTCCTGACACATCCGTTGACTGGATTGAAGATGTTAACTGTGAAAAATGGCTGTTAGCAGTTAAAGGTACAGATGACTGTTCCGAACTTCTAGAATTATATCCTGCAGTCCCAAATATATTTTGAAAAGTCAGAATGGAGCAGAAGTTAGAGTAAATTGTCAAGTAAACAAACTACATTCCAGTGGACAAATGCTTTTTAAAGAAAACTTCCTGGATTGAAATATTCTTAAAAAAGAAATCTTCAGATATGCATAACTACAGAAACAAACACCTTTTAAGAGAAGTAACAAAGTATTTAAAAAAACCACTATGACAGAATTCAAAAAAAAATAGTTTTAACTGTCATCATGAAACACAATAAGTGTTTTAGAAAATAACCAAGACAGGTATTTTCCCCACTCCAAAAATCATTCCTCATCTTAGCTTGAAAAAATACCCGCACAACTAAAATTTTCCTTTAAAAAAAAGACTTTAAAGACTTAAAAAAAAAAAAGTCTTTCAACAGAGACAAAAGACAAAAAGTCTTTTCAACAGGTTCTCAACTTGATTCTTTAATCATTACCTCAGAAATCAATATTTTGTGCCATCTAAGTGCAGAACTGACACTTATCTTTCTACCTTTGAGCCTTTCATGAAACTGATTGTGTTTTTGCTTCTGTCCAGTTATTCTTATACTCAGCTCTCCTTTCAAGAATTTTCTTCCTTTTGCCACTTCCCAATGTTTTTCAATTCAGTTCGTAAGAAGGTTCTCCTGTTTCCCTCTCAGCCAGGAATCGCTCCTTCCTTGTCCACTCGGAAATTTCACAGACAACTGTTTCTTTCTATTTATCTTTCTCTATAAGAGAAAGATTTCCCCCTTCCTAGCAGAACTCAAGATTAATCCACAATCATCTTGTGTCACAGCAGAGACTGGACCTGAATCTTTTTCTCTTTTGAAGTCCCACATAACCCCATATAATAGTAACTACATGCTTCTCAACACAAAGAGCAAACCTTTAAATTGCAATACATGATGCAAATATCCTGGAATAGTTTTAGAGGAGTAGTGTGAGCACCCTACTGAGGAAGCCCTGCTTCCTTTTTCACTAAACCCCATTGGTTTGCTTTTCAAAAAACAAACAAACAAACAGTAAAGGGTAGTTCCTAAATATAGTCAAATGCTGATCTTGACAATATATGACATTTTACCTTTCATGACATTTTCTTTTCAATAACTGTATAATCCTACTGAAGTAGCATGCTGACTACTCACCAAATATCAGATTTTGTGTTATAGCCCTGGTGTTTCAGTGCCTCTGGACTCATGTAGTATGGTGTCCCAGTAAATGTAGTTGCCAGATCACATGAACCCATCAAAAGACAAGAAACTCCAAAGTCCCCTAAAAGTAACAACAGAAAGATCCACCCCCAAACAATTAAGCACAATAAGACTAAAATTCTTACAAAGAACTTAAACATTAACACAGCTTTCATACACGTCTGTTCACTTTTCATTTTTAAATTAAGATCCATATCCTCAGTTTGTATAATGGTCAAAATTCCAGACATGTCAACACAAAAACATTGTTTGGCAGAGAACCAAGAATATCAGTAATGAAATAGAGAACTTTTAAAATTCCTACTTAACACTTCAAAGGCAACCCAAGTTGATTGTAGTTAGTAGGAATTTCTTATCTAGGTGTCCATCTTACGTAAAATTATGTGGAATAATGGGCTGACCTACTTCCCCATTTCCACCTACAATCTGTTTCAGAGGGAGGGATCAGCCTTTGCCAACCCTACTTATATTTCCAGGAAATGGCCCAAGGGATTAAAAAAAAAGAGTTTTTGTCCATGTGCTCTGGTAACTTCTACAGATAAAAAACAACTATGCTGTTGGGATACTAAGGTTGTCAATGTGTATGTAGTGAATAGCTCTAGGCATCAGAGTTTGATACTTCAGTACCACTGTGATTAATACTACAAAAAAATCAGAATTGTGTTTAAACCAACTTGTTATAATAAATGCTTGGAACTCTTTATGAAAGTGAAGTTAATACAAAATAATTTCAGTGGCAACAAAGAACTTACCCTGTAAATACTGCTTTTTGTAAATAAAGAGGATAAATTAGGACATAGATGAAAAAATACGTTAGATTAGAAGCACAAATGACAAAAAGGCAAGATACTAATTAAATATTTACATTTCAAGAGCATATGCAAATATTTATCTATTTGTATAAACTCTTTATTGTTAGACACAATACAATAAGTGAACATTAAAAAAAGGCAGAACTTTTAAATATGGTTATTCAACCAAAATTCTATGGTTATCCAAAATAAGAACACCACATAGAACAACATAGTTTCAAGAGGCCTCAGGAGGTCATCTGATTCAAACCTGACTCAAATCAGGGCCAGCTTCAAAGTTACATGAGGGTGCTCAGTCTATGTCCAGCTGAGCTCTGAGCACACTCAAGGCTGGGATTTCAGTGCCTGTCTGGGTCCCTGTTCTTGTGTATGCCTGTCAGGTAAATGTTTGACCACAAATCAAACACTACATCAGACATCACTTTATGTAAATCTCCTTATTCACAGAATGTCTGCTGGATTGTTCTATCATAGTAAAACATATCTTTAAAAAGTAGGCAAGTCTCACCGATTTTAAGAAGATTATTCTTCAAAAATATATTCTTGGCTTTCAAATCTCTGTGAAGTATTCGCCTGGAATACAAAAAGAAGTTCAACCTCATCTAACTTGAACGATTCAAAGTCACTTATCAAGTATTTCAAGTATTTATCTTCATTCCTTGCTAGGAAGGCCAGCCCACCACTGCTACAAGTCTAACCCTGTAAGTGACAATGCACAGCAACCAGCATTAAGGAGCTTCACAAAAACACAGAGCTACATTCACAGACACCCACATGCAGGATGAGAGCCTAAGCAGCCAGGATAATAAAAATGCACCCAGGGATCCCAGCTTGAGAATACAGATACAGGCTTAACATGAGCTGCAAAGGAAAAGAGAAAAGCATGTCTTCCTGTACGGCTCTTCTTAAAAGCATGACATCCTATTTTCAGCCAGAAGAATAAGATGTATCACAATAGAATAAGGGATGAGAAAAACAGCAATAAGAGCGATAAGCTCAGGTAACCCTCCTGCAGAGAAAACGTATTAACTTGAAAGACAAACACGTATACAGACTAGGATAGTTGTACAAATTTTTACAGTAATGGTCTAGAAGATAAAAGAACTTTACAAAGACAGAGATCAAAAGGAAAAGAAAAAGCACAACTAGCTTTTACAGACTTATTTTTCCATCAAAGACTGAAGCAGCATCATAAGATACACACCATGCCAGGACAAACAGCATCTCTTCCATTTCTAGAGATCTTAATGCGTGACAGTAATTTTCCAGCTCATTAGGGAAAAAAATATATCTCTACAGTACACAAAGCATCTTCTCAATTAATTCTTATTAATAACACTTCCAAGAGGGTTCCCTACAACCTCAGCCAAACTTGAATTCAACCACTTTTAAGTTCCTTACAACTAATACTGTGTGTTATCAAGCCACCATCTCTGCTCAGGAGGAGCTTAGAATAGCTTCAGTACATAATGACTACTGAAACTGTGTTTGATATTACAAATACACTACTTGTTTAGTCATTTAGAACAGATAAAGAAAGCAACAGAGACTCTAAGATTCCTGAGAGGCTCTAAGATTCTTGAGATGTGGGCAGAAAAACCCAATATGTTAATAGATTTTAGTTGTTCTTGAGCAATCCTCAAGTATTATGTCAAATTTTATTAAATTATTATAGTCTAATGCATTGAGATACTGAAACGATTTCCAAAATAGCTTCCATATGAAGTCCAGAAAATACTTATTCTACAGCACAATTAAAATAAGCAATTTAGTCCACGCCTCATTGGAAAATATTTTTTGCAAGAAAAGAAAAAAATTATTTAATTCAATATACTTAGTTCATAAATGGGGGGGGGAGAGAAAAATAGGTATTAGAAGATATTGTAGTACACACGTAGCTGAACATGGAAACTTTTCTATTTTTATGGGGCATAAAGAAAAGAGTTCTTTATACATTATGGATTTTTTTTTCCAATTTTTGTCCTGAAAATAATACTTCTAGTGAGAGATTGCACATTTGGAAAAATGAAAGTTTTATTCAGCATGTCTCCACTGATGTTTATAAATAGTTTATTCTCTACTTGGTAACTTGCTTGAGCAATATACGTACGTTTATCATGCATTACATCAGTAAGGAAATTAAGCTAAGATTATATTCCTTATTATTTTATAAGCCTATATACACACATAGTTGTATATAAATCTTGCTCTGTCAATTTAGATTCATAAAGTATTTCCTTACCATTCATCACACAGAGCTTTGAAAGAACTTGACTTCACTGACTTAGATTTCTAATTTTTTTAATTATTATTTTGTTGTTGTTGTTTGTAGCTTTGTAGAAATATAATCTTGAACCTAAAAGTCAGCTGGGCAACTGTGATTTGAATGACAAGTATCTTGATGTATAAAAAATATGCAGAAAACTTTCAGTAACTTATTATAGGAGATAAAGAGAAGATATTTTGGCTACAGTGGTTTGAAATGGAATATAATGCTAATGTAAACGTGCAACATAGTGACAAAAATATGATGCAAATTATTTGTGTTGCCAATAATTATAAGATGCTTTTATGCATTAATATGAGTAAGAAATTTTTGGGGTAATTTTTTTTGGAAATTCCCATGATTATATCTCTTGATACCAGCCACTTCAATCTGCCAGGGTACGTCAGAAGATTAACAAGTTACAAGCTGAAACCTTAACTGAAACAACTACTTTAATTCTAGCAAGAAATAAATATACGTTGCCAATAAAGGTAACATGAATTAACTGGACTCCAGCAAATCTTAATCTAACTTGACAGTTAGCGAAGTGGTTATTGAAATTTTGGGTAGAAATTAACACTTCAGGATGGTTTTAAATTTAGACTATAAATACACCCGTACCTATGTTCTACAGATTACCTGCTTGCTGTCTCATAGTCATAAAAAAGCAGCATGGATCACTGAGCAGTAGGCAGCCTCCTTCAATAAAGATGCCTCTGCAACATACCAGCAAGTGAAGCTGATTGAAGCTGAAGTAGTTTACTTCTGTGAAATATTCAGCAATAAATTTCTCTTTCCTTTGTCTGAAGAACTATTCTGAGAACTAAGAGGTTCTGGGCAACTGTGAATCCTGTACTAGGAAAGACAATGTGAAATCCAGATAGACTTGGACAGAGTGTGCTACCCTACAGATTGAAAGCAACAAACTTGTTTGAATGAACGGTAACCTTATCAAAATCTCTGTGTTGGCATATTGTTCATAAAGATTAGCAAAGCGATGGATAACATAATGGTCAGCTATATACAAATTGAGGTTAAATGAATCAATGGCCTCATTGCCTGAGTGCTGTGGGATCAATTTTGTGCACTAATATGTGATGGGCTACAGGTATGCCAGAGCGACCAGATGATGGTTTCATGCTAACTCTCTCTGTCTAGATAAGACCACTGAACTATGCTGCCTGTCCTCTACTTGTCTCTTTCGTTGTATCAATGACAGATGAGGATTGCATCTATTTAATTCTAGATAATTTAGCTTTCAAGTTTAAATTCAAAAATCCTTCAATTATGTAAAATAGAAAGTAGACAGCAGAGTCACCGGGAGATATTCATAACCACTTTGGCATTTATGAAGCATAAGTAAAAGACATGAATGCCTAATCTGTACAATCTGCTTTATTTGGGGGGAAGGGGGCAACAGAAGGTAGAAAAACATTTATTTTTGGAGGTAAATCTCTAGAATGAGAGTTTTCAAAAGGTGTAGAAGTTCAACTAAAGGTGTACAAGAAATAGATCCACAGAATAATTTATGTCTAGAACCAGAAATAGTCATTTTTGCTGTTCTGGGATAAAAATCCCTCCCAAAGCAGCTAGATTTTCTAAGAAATGGCATGAAGAGGTCCAACCCACAGATAATGAACATTTTAAGATTTTATCTCTAGGGCAAAATTTTCTTGCATTAAAACATAGTTCAAATATGTATTATACCTTTTTTTCCCTTATCAGTATAGAAGAAATCACATACAATTCCTTTATACATAAACAGAGGGCTGTTTTTATATGTTTATATTTCAGTAATTCCAACAAATTTCTGTAGGTACTTTTAAAGCCTTTTAAGCCTCAGCTTTGCCATTTAAGCTATTGTTTGGCTCTATAATAATAGGATAAAGAATAGTTTTCTAACGTGAATATAGTTAAAAACACAATATAATAAAGGAAATACAAATAAAACTGTCAAGTCATTTCTATGTGTCTGGAGAGGTGCTATTAAATAGCTCTAATTCAAAGAGAGAAAATGAAATGCTGTTTGGAAAATCAAATTGTTATTTTCACTGGAGAATTCAACTGTACTTTTCAGGAAACCCAGTAATTTAACATATATATTTATCAAAGTGTTTATTTATAAGATTTTTTTGAAAGATTTATTTGAGAACAAATAGAAGATGAGAAAAATAAAGGAGAGAAAAGAAGAGTAGACAAAAGGGACCTGTGAGAAAAGCAGAGATAACAGAGGCATAAGGATATACAGAAGATAAAAGACAAAAAGAAAAAACAACTTATACAATCCATTATTATTATTACTCTGCATTAGTCTACACAATGCATCCTCTAAACACACAGTATAAAGAAAGGATTTTACCAAAAGCAGACCTTCCAGATTACTAACATTTTCATGACAAATTATTAAACCAGAATTCAAGAAGGGGGAAAAAAGCCACTAATAGTTCAGTTAAACAGTCAGGATTTTTATTTCAATTTTCCTCTGTCCTTTCTGCCTGAGGTGAATGCTGAAAAACAAAGCATCCCAAGAGATCTCTCTTTGTTGTGCTTCCATCACTGCAGTCTGTGGGGATGGCATGGCACATCACGTACAAGTCCCAGATAAATTGGCATTTAGGAACCAAAATGTTCTGAGTCACAGACAGTAATTCACTCTGCCCTTTTCCCTCTACAGTCTGACTCTGCAGGTGTAAAAACTCATTAGGCATCTCTCAGTTTAGGTCAAACGTATCCTACATACTTCACTTCAGCTCAACTGAGAAAGAGTTGTTCTTGTTGACCAGTGACTATCTCTACCTGCTCCTCTCTTGAAACTCAAGTTCAAGCAATCAAATTTGGCCCAAGCTACTGTGAGATAGATTTGAAAGAGCTACATCAACTTGGTGCTGTTTTCAGCCTCAATTTAGCAGATAATAATCTTTCTTTTTTAACTACTCATGCAAAATAGAGGACTAATTATTCTAGTTCACATTCTGAATAGAAAAAAAAAAAGACAAGAAAAAAAGAAGAAAGGAAAAAGAAAAAAGAAGAAAAAAGAGAAGAGAGAGGAGAAAAAGGGGTAAAGAGAAAAAAAAAAGAGAAAAAAAAAAAGAATTCTCATCTCCAGACTCTGGATGTAACCTAACTTTTCTCTCTTTCTGTCTCCCTCCACTAGCTGTACTAATAATTTAAGCCATTATTCTTGGCAAAACTAAAATTATTATTTTAATTTTTCATCTCTGGAAAACATGCATCTAAATTTGAGTGAGGTAGTGTGCAGAATAGTTATTTACAATTGGCAGAGTAGGTGTCACACAAGGTGATAGCAGAGACATATCCTTAGGCTATCCTAAGCCAGTCCTTGCAGCAATAACATTCTTATTTCTGAAAGTTCAATAGGAATAATAGTCCAAACAGTTCATCTTGGCAGAATGAAACACCTTGCAAATCACACTGGAGGTAAGAACTACACTCACAGAGATGACCAGGTAAGTATTCACCTGTTATTATCCCTGTTCTAAACAAGTGAGGTCTCCACAGCAGTCCAAAAGTCTGCAAACCAGTGCAAGCATCCTGTGTGGAGCATGCTACCGGAGAATCCAAGGGACAGTCAAGAATGTTGGATCCCTAAGGCTCACATAAAACTTTTTAAGCCTTGCATTGAGACCTTATTGGACAAATACTCTACGACTCTCCATCAGATGACCAGCTACACCTGTGGTGTCATGGAATCTTACACTATTAGTTATGAAATGCGTTAATCAATCATAGTCTCATGAAATCACTGTCTTAATGATCTGCAGTATTTTTTTAGGTTAATCTTTGATGTGTTGTTAAAAGTAATGTCAGTTTTCAAAGAATATAAGATTTTAAGGGGATTACATCAAGCACATATATTTGATTCTTCACATTAAACATCTGCAAGAGCTCTTTGCTAAATCCCCTTAAAAGCTGTCTTTATTTTAAACTTTAAAACTATTTTATTCTAACAATATTGAGCAATTTCTATCATGTTAAATTTTTCACTTGGCTCTTAGAGAATTTGTCTAACACTGAAAGACATTTATCACTGCACTGCGAAAGATATAACATACAATATTCTTGCATGATAGACAATTAATTACACTTTATGTATACTACATATACACTACAGCAGTTCATTGACTGGGATTTTATACCAATAAAAAATAATCAATGTGGTTCAAATTCTATTCGAATACATACAAGTCAGTAAAAGCTTACTCACTTCCCTCACGAGTTAAATGATCTTGTATTAAAGCAAATGACTGTACCTTTCATGCATATAGTTGACTCCAAGTAACAACTGTATAAACCAGTCTATTATTTGTCTTTGAGTGAATACTTTCCCAGATTGTTTGTACTCTTGAATTTTGAAGTCTAGATCTCCACCCTGAAAAACATCGCAACATATTTAAATTTAAAGTACATTTAAAGTTAGTATTTAAAATGTCTTCTCTTTCATGAAATCACAGGATGCCATTTTCTTACACCTTCAGGCTCCATAGAACATAGGCAGTAAAATTAATGCTGGCACATGAATTCTGAACACTCACAGCACCAAAAGCATACAGAACTGAGGATCAAAAAGAGATCAAGCTGTCTGGCTGCAGAAGGAAATTAGGTCAGTTCTCTCTCAAGAGTTACATAAAATCACGAAAAGTTTTCAACAGTTCTCACGTCATGTCACCCAGCTTTAGACATGTACATCTGAGCTAGTCACCTCAAACTCCCTTAATTACAATTAAGACAAAGCAACAGTCACTTACATAGTGCGATTATCTCTGCCACGTCTGTCTTAGGAAGGGATGGATCATGTTGTACAAATGCTGTTTCTCTACAAAGGTTTATGATGAGGGCCTACATTGTCCAGCTCAGATGTAAACAGCTAAGTTGAAGAAAATGAATCTGCCCCTGAATGGTTCGAACAATAGTTTGTAAATCTAGGGAAAACATTTCCACTTGAGTTGAACAATGCACAGTCAAGACACATTCTCGTTTTTTACACTAACCATATCAGCATTGAAGAAACTATGCTGTTCTCTTAAGAATTAAAATACAGACTCCTAAATTATGATACTTTGTCTCTCTTCCAAATTCTCTTTTGTCAGAAACAAAGCAGAATTAAACTGTCTATAATCTGTGGCATGTGTTATTGTAAATACTTCACTAAAATTACAGTTGAATGTAGAAGTAACACTAGAAATGGAGCACTATGATACATAGCAAGAAGTGCCAAAGAAACCAGAAAATATATACAGAAAAAGACTACTTGAAGACTATAAAGGCAGATATTTGTAAAAATCAGTCAAACAGCATGATGAAAGAGGCTCTTGAAGAAACTTAAATGAAAACTGTTTATTTTGCTAAAAAAGAGAGAAATGGTTGTCAGCTGGATGTTTATCCACTTTATAAAATAAATGGATTTTGTTTACAAGAATGCACATTAGTGGCAAGTACTACGTTGAGGTAACTAATGCCGGAGCAAAGGGATGGTGAGTCTTATCCTATTCTAGTGATTAATTACCTTACATCAGGACAACTTACTCTGCATAAATCATTACTTCCGCATAAAATCAGAAGTACTATGTGCCACATACAAGAAAACAGTTTAACCTGTACCACTGTCATAAGCGTATAGAAAACAGACCACTGGTTATGCTGATACATGCCATTTCCCATTATCAACCCTTCCCTGTGCTGTTGACTCCAAAAGGTTATGGTCTCCTCAATATTCCTCGTTTTTCTGTTCCCAAAACCACAGTGCTTCATATTGACATTACAAAATAAGCAGGTTCTGTCCTTGCAGATCCATACATTTCTATTTCAACAAGAGTTTACAGTAGTGTTTGTGGTTCTTCAGGATCTAAAAGTTGCAATATTCAAAAGTGATTGTGTTGAAAAAGAAAATGTTTTGTCATACATCAAAAATGTGTTCCCTGACAATGTCCTGCAATTTCTAAATTGATATGTCTGAGTCATCTTGTTCACTAGGGATGGGAATAGGGCTTCAACTCTCCATCTGCATCCCTGCTGCAGCCCAGAGGGAAGCTCTTCTGGGAACTTGGAGCTCTGAGCAGCTGCTTCCCCTTTGCAACTCCAAATGTTCAACAACTTCCCAATGGCTGCTCACAGTGGAGCAGAGGTAGAGAAGAAAAGGTATTGCTGGGTACTCTGCTGCATGGCAACCAGATGGGCTGTGTCTGAGCCTACACACCTCAAAAGTAGTGACTCACCTACTCCAGATGGCTTCCCCAGACCACCGAGAGGCAATAGTAGCAGTAGCCCAAGATTCAAGGGCTGCTCTGACATGTGCTGTTGCAGGCTACTGTCCCCAGGGGACTGTCCCAGTAAGGACAGCTGAGGTGCAATAGGCTCTGATCACCATTTCTCACTGTCCAAATATGTAATCTCTCAATCACACATTGATGGAAAAAAAAAAAGCAAAGAAAAGAAACATAGGACATAAAGAGTTAGGCTGGTGGGTACTGTGAAGTAGAGGGGGGTTTCCTTCAGATGGTCAAAGAACAAAATAACGATGTGTGCCCACAAGTTAACTGTATTGCTTTTCACAAGACTGGTTTCAATGTCCTACACACAATTTAACCTTAATTTTGTGTCTAAAAAGGGAAAACAAAAGTGTATCACAAAAAATTGCTGAAATACTGCTGCCCAATTTTGCACTCTGGAAGGCCAGTATAATGAAGTTCATAAGGAAGTTAACAAATGAAATACAAATAAAATAGGAAGTTTCCAAGCTGCAGTTTCTATTTAAATGTCAAAAGCATCAAACACACCAGTAACTTATTTAAAACAGCTTAGTAGCTAGGACAGATAATGTGAACAGGCATTCATTGCTCTAGTTATTGCTTTTCCTCAGATTTCCTTAGCATATGTATACTCACATCACAGTGAGACTGCAGTGAAGAGACAGAAATAATTATCTGGGGGAAGGTGTAACTAGTTCTGTTTTATGATGTACTAAACATTTAAAAGAACTACATTATTTTAATTTATAAAAACTATATTTTATTGAAGTCCAATTTACATCACAAAATTAAATCCAAGGTTCATGAAACCCAAGGTTCATTTTTGTTTCAAATCTGACTTATATGACAAAGTTTAGACTGCCTATAAGACTCTGAATGAGGGCAACTGCCAAAGAAGCTCAACGAGAAGACTGAAACTGAATACATGTACTTCCTTTCTATAAATTTGATAGAATTCAGTCATAATAAAAGATGTCAAGCTTTTTGTTCACAGGACAGGCTTAGCACTGCATTGGAGGCTCACTCTGAACAAGTCAAGCAATAATGAACAAAGTACAGTAGCTAATGAATAAGTCACAGTACTTTGGAGAAAACAGAATAAGGCTGAGAGGGTAGTTCTGTTTCCATGCCAACTGGATGTTTATTCTTTATTTTGAGTCTGCCCAAGAGTACAAATTACTGCCAATGTGGTAATTATTCTATGCATGAGAAACTGAATGTGCCAGACTTCCAAACAAGGATCAGATCGGAGAGCAACACATTTTTCTCATTCTCAATTGAAATTGACATATTTTTCATAAAAAGATCCTATTCCCACCACATTAAAAGATAGGCTATAGAGAAATAAATACAAAGGTATACCTTCTAGAAATACCCAAGGTAAAACAGAAAAGAATCTTTATATCAGTATGAAAAACCTTGCTTTGTACTTCCCTTGCCTGAGTATTTGATTAAATACATCCTAATTGCTTAAATGCAGTGATACTACATAGTCTGTCCTTTTGGAAAAATCAGAAGCAAATCCTAGTGGAGTCAGTGTCATTTTGGCCTGACCTAGCAAACTCAAAACTGAAAAGATTCAGCTGCACAGCCAACACATCTATTTCCACCTTCTTTATTTGCCCTGTTCTAATACATTCTCATGTGTTTGAGTATATGTCTCCTGGATCCTAGGGCAACTCCGCACTGAAACATTCATTCAGGGTAGTTTACCTGAACAAAAAAAGGCTCTAAGGGGTGTTGCAGCAGCTTTTGATTATTATTCATTACTATCATGCCCTTTTTTATTCACCAATAAGTTTATTTAAGATGGAAAAATAAAAAATAAAAAGCAGTGGACTGAAGCCACCTCCATAATGCTGCTGAAAGAGATTCCTTTATTCCTATAGGATCAACTGACCTGGTTTTGAGCGACTTTCTACCACCGATAAAGTGATTCACCATGCACAGGAATATCTGGGCAGTTAGGATAATGTTTCAGTTATCAGGTCTGGAATTCCAGTGAGAGTTGGCAATATAAAATTTCCACCAAGCCTCAGCTGTCAGACATTCAGGGCATGAAGCAAAGTAGCCTCTGCGTGGGTGTTAAAATAGGATGTTAACAAATGTTTAGATTCTATAACAGAATCAAACATTTCAGATTAAATAAAAATAAATAAATCCCAGCTAAAATGTGCATTTAAGTGTCATCAAAGAAGGCAAGAAAGCAATGACTGGCAGGAATTGTACTTCTTTAATTATTCACACCAAAGCTGGATGATTGGAGAAACGTGATTACAAGTCTGATGGTGACAGATAACGCAGTGGTCCAATGTCATTAGCTTTCAAAGCATTTCAAATGTCTAGCAGAGCACGACTGAAAAGTCTGCTTCACAGTTTCATAAAAAGAGCACTGCATGTACAACAGATGTTTCTAGAATAGCATATCTATATTTAATACAAAAGTAGGCACTTGTTTCATATAAACTTTTAAAAAGTTGGCTTAAATATGTTTAAATACTTCTTTTAAAAATGCCTTAAGACAGATTTCATCAACATGTTTTTAAACCAAATGCTGCAGTCAAAAAAAACTGGCAACTATACTGTCATATAGCCTGTTTTAGTATTTATTGTATCCTCTACACTCTGGTCTTTGACTCATACAGTGTTCTCCACTTTATAAAGCGAATTCTGCTACCAAATTCACAATTCATATGATTAGGCTTCAGCTTCTTGTAATCAGCTCCAAATCACAAGAGAGTTTTCCCTTCCTCATTTACATCAAATTTCACACTGCTCCTCCATAGACCCAGCCTCATCTTCTCTTATCCCTTAGTAGTACATATATGGTACAAACTTTCTAGGCTCACCCAGAGACCTCATAATGTGTCTGCCTTTAAGTCTTTCTTGTAATACTGATTATAGTGAACGAAATGAACTAGTATTTAAATTACCTGTTTTCTCTTCTCTGGCTGATTGTCTATAAGCTATGAATCTGTGAGCTCAAGTGACCAGGTAATACTGTGTTTATGAAATATGCCTAACAAATAGCAAGTGATGCCACAATTAAAGAATAAGTTGAGAGTAAAATTCAAACTAAAACATTAAAAAAAACACAGCTGAGTTATGTTTCTTTTAAGACCCTATTTTAAAGCACACATTCTGTCAAATTTCTTCCAAGTAATCTAAAAGTCTCACCTCACAGTACTCTGTGATAATGCAGAAACTATCTCGCTCCACAAAGCTTGCATAAAATTTGACAATGGATGGATGGTCTAATTTGGAGAGTAGCTGTGCTTCCAGATTTGCTTCAACTGTTTCGTTAGGCTTTAGGTTTCCAACAAAGATTTCCTTCAGGACCTTTCTAGAGGAAAAAAAAAAAAATCCTCATATTAATAAAAACAGAAAAATAGAAAATCACATAATGCTCATAAACCCATCATAATTTCTTAAAATGTAAAATAATAACATTAACCAAGTAGTTGGCAATACAAAATAATGAGGCAAATATGGGTAAACAAAGAGAATGCATTTAAATGCCATAAATATGCTAGTCACCATAGTGATTAAGCAACATTTTAAAGATGAAATTTTGAAGGATTGTTCACACCAATTCCCTAATGCACTGTTTTCTTCATGACATGTTTTCAGAGCCATGGATTACTACATTATAGTAAACATAAATAAAAAATCAAATCTAAGTGATTTCAAACCCACTCAGAGCATATGTTCAAGATTCATACAAGAAATAAGAAGTAGCAAGAAACAGTCTGGTTTTGCTGGTTCTGCCAAAGTCTCTCCATGGATGCATGAGAAAAATCATAGGCTAGTATTTCTGTGACTGTTTTTCTGATTAAAAGTCAGGACAATGATTTATTTTATTGGGCAAAAACACCAGGAGACCTGTATGGATGAACAAGGAGCTCCTGAACAAGCCTGAACAGAAAAAGAAGGCATACAAAGAGTGGAAGAAAGGACAGGTAGCCTGGGAGGGATACAGAAACATTGTCCGAGCAGCCAGGGATCAGGTTAGGAAAGCCAAAGCCCATTTAGAACTAAATTTGGCCATGGACATATAGGGCAGTAAGAAAGGGTTCTATAGGTATATCGGTGATAAAAGGAAGACTAGGAAAATTGTGGGCTCTCTCCAGAAGGAAATGGGAGACCTGGTCACCTGGGATATGAAGAAGGCTGAGGTATTTAATGACTATTTTGCCTCAGTCTTAAGAGACGCTTAGAAATGGCTCATCGATCTTTATCTGAAAGTCATTTGAGACTACTAGAGAATATCACGGTAATTTATTGAAACAAAGTGAAGAACTTCCAATAAGTTGAATACATGAAAGGTGAGTTCCACACTGAAGGAATGTCTTCACAGTGCTTTTGATGATTTCCTGTTCGATACTGCATGGTTGCAAAGTCACAATATTTAAAAATGACAGGGATAAAACTACAGTAATTCAATTGATCTAAGGACAAAATGGTGTATTCCTTCATAAGAAAATTTCTTCCTAAATCTCAACCATCAGTTACTAACAATGCATGAATTTTTACTTAAACTTGCCTAGTCCTCATCTGGCAGTGTGATGAAAAAATGTGCCACTTATTTTGTCTGCATCTCAACAGACAAGCCTCATACTGCAAAGACAGATAATATCTACTACAATCTTCTCATCTTCAGTTGGCATGGGGACATTATTCTTTCCTTCATATTGATCACATCACAGAACTGAAAAACAGAATGAGTCTTTGTTAAACATCACTTCATACAACTTCCTTGTATGCCCAAGACAGCAATAAAAGCCTGATGTGTTGATGTGTGGGGATAGCTTGTCATCTTAGTCACTTGGTGATTTTGATGCTGTCATCAGCTGTCAGACAACAAGACGGGTGTTTTTCTCATTAAAATTCATTCCCAGCAGAACAAATCAGGAAAATGTGCTTTTGTAAATAAGTTACTAGTTTTCTGCTACATAATGCTAATTCATAGCCAGAATTGGAGGACATTTGGATCCAGAAAAAAAACTTTTGTCATGAAATCAAGATTAAGCATATTGGCATGCCACTGGTATGTGTACTGCTTCTGCAGGTGAGTTTGATTTTGCCACATTTAATATGAAGATGACTACTGGAGTTTATGCCTTTTGCAAAGCTTTTTTATCTACTTCAGTAAATAAACTCAAAATTATATTTAAAAGACTCTGTATTGGTTAAGTATTGGCAAAGAAGTTATGTCAGGTTCTCAGAAGTCTCGGAGAGAAAATGGTCAATAGTCTCCAGATCTAAAGTGGTCCTTACTGATAACCTTAGAAGAAAAAATGCTGAAGCTAAAAGCACTCAGTTAGTCTATGTAAATTAACTGTATTTTTCAATACATAAAACACATTCATGTGCTTAAATTCACTCTACCCCATCCTTCTCTGTGATTTAAGAGACTCCAATGTATCTCAAATTTGGCACCCCTAGTAATATCAAATAAGCTGATAGATCTATAAAGTTGATAGTCTTTCAGTCTATCAAAAAAAAAAAAAGTAATTTTAAGAAAAGAACAAATTTCTCTTAGCCAACCATTCCTGAATGAATGTCCCCTCTACCAAAAGAACCTAGCTCTACACTTTGAAAGAGACAAAGTGTTTCTGTTTATGTGATGCAACCTGCATTTTAAGATTGGTTGATAATAGTTACCTCTGCACATAATTCAGCTACAGTACCTGTGTACTATCTGCTGAAAATCGGTATGCATTGAACAGTTTAGAAACATGCAGTTAGGTTACACAATGCATTTTAAACAAATCTTTTGAAACATGTTTTCAGAACATATAGTATGAATCTTGGAAATAATAGACTGTCCTGCTAAGATTTTGTTGGGTCTCCATCTAGAGTATACCAGCCCATCCGAAAGTCAATTTTTTCATAAAAGCTGTCCCTATCTTTTCTGCCACTAAGACTCAAATATCAGCAAGACTTAAAAGGTCCAAAACTATTTGAATGAACTAAGAAACCATAGATTTGAGTGGCACATACAAAAAAAAACCAAAAAACAGGTAAAACACTTAAATGTGGATGTCCTCTGAACGCAGTATTTAGAACCACTCCTTTTGATATAATGTCAAAAAAAAAGATGTGCCAGTTTAGATTTATTATTATAAATTGCACTTAACTTAGAATAGAAACAGAAGCACATTAGATACAATGTCAGTGACCACACAACTGGAAAACTTATTGAAGGGCTAGCAGATATCTTAACGTTCAATACAAAGTAACAGCCTCCAGATTTTAACTGTGTGAATAGAAAGCTAGCCTTGCGATTTGATAGCATGAAGACACTTTGAACTTGATCTTGAACTGACTGCAACTGAAAGGGCCTTTGAAGTGAATGCATTCACATCTAAAGAGTAAAAAGCACCGTCTGTCACTGTTTACATCCATCCTAGAGAAAAATGGATGTGGTACCAACAGCAGCGATCCCCTCTGAGGTGGGAAAACACCAGAGACAAGCCCACTCCCCAAAACACAGAAACCAGCTGTCCCATCTCTGAAGTCCCCCAGCTCACAAGACTTCACTGGGAACACCGCCTGGCCTTCATCAGCAAAACCTTGCCAGCTTGCATTGTCACGCTTTGAAACGCAGCCATGCCAGCACACCGTGCCTCCAAGTGCAGTAATGTGGAGCAAATGGGGAGAAATAGAACAAGACCTAAAACAAGAGAAAACAAGCACATAGGTGGAATCCTCGAGGATATGGACACCCAGTGGGAATCCTTTCTCGAGTTTTACTAGTGACTGACAATATGCCACAGCAGTGTTTATCTCAGCCTATTTGCACTGATCTAAAATTAAATGTTTTACAACCCATCTGGTATTTGTTTACATTGATGGCATGCTTTATTATTATATAATTTGGTTTATTGGATCAGATGCCATTTTTAAAAGACAACAGCCTATCTCAAAAGGCATTCTGTTTATTGAGTAAACTGCAACATGAATTATTGACTAGGTACATTTGATAGCTGATAATGAAGTAAAAGAAATACAACACTCTTTTAATGTCAAGAGTAAGAATGTTTAATAAACTACCACCGAGAGGGTGTGCTCTAGGAATAAATGAACCAAATTTGAAGGTTTTAATTAAACAGAAATTTCATTTCATGCAGGCAGTTGTTCAGTTACTTGCACCCTGAGATTACCAAGACCTGATAGCACATAATCAGCGTGCAAAGCTGGAAATTCACTATTCCAAATAGTTTATATTTCTGAATCACCCCAACTTCAATATGGAGAGTTGTGGCAAGACCCATGTCTGTATATTGTATTTACATCCACTCTGACCTGTGTAAAACTACCTCTTCATGCTGATAACTCTTCAGTGCACGGACCACATGCAATTCTATCAAAACACACCACCTTGTACTGTGTCTGTAATTGGGTATGAAATTGGTCATAAACATTAAAATTAGGGGACTGCCTATCTAATTAATGATTTCTTAAATACTGTTCATTAAATGGCAAATTGAGAAGGCACAGTACTACAAACAGGGACTAAAACAAAGAAGAGGCCACAGCCCTCATGCACAAGTCCTGTCTACACAACAGCTTCCACTGTATTAAAACTGCTTCTTTGGGAAATTCAGTAACAAGGATACAATCTGCATACAGACAAGATGAAGTCATCCATCATTACTGCTTCTCAAAGTCAGTTGTCTTCTAGAGTATTGTACAGTTGATGAGATTTGCACATTACAGCCAATGGCATAGTTCTAAAATCACAATTTTAGATTTCTGTTGATAGCTTTCACGCTGAAAATACTGTATTATTGGAATCTAACTTTTGATACATAGTCCTGCCTGTCCCTAGCTCAAAATCCCCTTCCTGTACACTTTACATCCTGCTATTGCAGGTTCCCTTTGACATTGCCCTCTGCGCATGAGGCACTCCTCACGTCAAGCTACTTGCCCACTGCTCCAGTTTCCACATGCTTTCTTTTGGACCTCGCACTTTTGCACTTCAGCACATTCAGGTTTTACCTGCAATTAATATTTACTGATTTTATGTAACACCCTTTTATCTGGAATCTATTTCCCTCACTTAGGTTGGTCTTGTAGTTCCACTGTAATTTTCACCCACCACGTATATAGCTTTCCTTTTACTAGTAATCTTAACAGATTTCTTTGCCTGCTGTCAGTGACTGACTCTCCTGCAGCTTACAATTTCCTATTAAAAATTCAAATACTTCTTCACATTTTACCCCTTGTGTGTGGAGCACCAGTATCTGCATGCTCACATAATTTAAAAACATCCATTCACCTGTTAGAGAGAAAAGGAGCTGGTGAAAACATAAAATGAAAGAAGTCAATATACACAAATGAGTTCTACCTACAAAGGTTACTTCATTTTAATTAAGGAAAAAAAACGCTATAGGACATTAACAACACTTGACATCTGTGGGAAAATCAAGAAGATGTACAGTCACTTACCACACTTCCAAAAAAAACAAATGAGGAGTGCTATCTGTTATTTCGACTTACATATATAGGTCTACTTATTAGCCAAAACATTTCAAACCTAAGTATTACTACACGACTTCTTAAATCAAGTGCTGGGCTCCTTTTATCATTCCCATGGCCAATACTGATTTATTAGTCAAGTCATAAACCCATTTCACACCTCAGAATTGCAGCACAACTTCTTAAATCAAATGCTGGGCTTCTTCTATCATCCCCACAGCCATTGGGATATTGATTTAATAGTCAAGCCATAAACCCATCATTTCATTAACAATTGTCCAAAACAGTCTATTTTTGCTATTCATGAACATTCACAAGCATGCACCATGGAGAACTAATCCCGAAGTTAACTAAGAATTCAATTGCAGTATGAGCAGTGTACTGTGATGTCCATAGATGGATTAAAGATTATTTCAGTTTCTGAATAAACATCTTAAGGAATTTAACAGTGCTTAACTATCTTCAAGCGGTGATGAGATTTCACAAGCGAAATGGATGATTCACTTTTCATTTCCAACAAGTCACAATGATAGCACCTACAAATATTTTTCGAGATGTTTAATTTTTAAATGCCCTAACATATGCAGTAATGCTGAACAGCTTAGCTCCTGATGTAAACAGTTTGCGGTTATTTGAAAATCAACAGTTCCTAATTAGTATCCCACAGAACCACAGAATACATTTGCTGGGACAAGCATATGAAAGAAGACATTGTTGAAATAAATTAGCTCTGAGCTTATATAGTTTTCTTCTCCACTTAGCAATTTCTCATATATACAAAGGGGCATACTCCAAATTATTCTTGGACAACCATATGTGCCAGTATTGGAAAAAATCTGTAATTATAAAGCAAAGCAGAGTATTTGTGCTATCCTCCATAGAACTGAACAAGCCATATTACTATTATGTATGAAAGCATTATTAACATTATTTATTGAAATATTCAAATGTATTTACTTTTAATAACTCTGTGAGACATTTTGCGTTGGGACATTTCAGCTCTAAATCAAATACTGGCATACTGTGATTAAACTGAAGAGATTTGTGTCTACTCAGGAAATTTATTAAAGACATTATGGGGTACAGGCTAAATACCTGCATATGTAGGGCTAGTTTTTTTTTTTTTTTTTTAGCAGTACTTCATCTCTAAGTGTTGCTTTATCACCATCTACTGTTCATTCACCTTTTTTTCTACAGCCTAGTCTTATTTAAGAATGTAATTAAATGTAATACTGCTACTAACCTAAGTGGATTTTTAGAGAGGAGTGAGACA
This sequence comes from Cygnus olor, assembly GCF_009769625.2. Taxonomy (NCBI): domain Eukaryota; kingdom Metazoa; phylum Chordata; class Aves; order Anseriformes; family Anatidae; genus Cygnus; species Cygnus olor. The sequence goes on along the minus strand of NC_049170.1, from coordinate 45,428,685 downwards.
AGGACTAAATATTTGTTTATCCTCTCTGTCTTTGAAGACTTAATTTCACCAAACACCAAATCATTTTAAAACAAGCATTTTACTATTGTGTTTTGATTACACACACACGATACATTCCACTATTAACTGTTCTCTGCTAATTAATACTCCTTTTCGAAAAAAGGAGATACCATCAGAGAAATAAAGCTTGGATGCAGCATTTTTTTTCAGGCATTATGTTATTGAACATCTCACAATTGACATGCTACATTTCTTCAACTTGCAGTCTTGGGCTACAGCATCTGCCAAAAAAGAGTCTTGATTTATAGGAATTAGTTTGAATTTTGAAATTAGTTTGAAATTAGAAATTGTGAAGAAAGACCCACATATCACGTTGTCTATATGCATCAGTTTACCTAAAAGAGAGACAATTTGGAAGAGCAGGAAGTTGCAAAGGAAAACCAGACATACTAATAATTGCTGTAAGAATTCATTGCATAGAAATTCAAACTACAACATGTTCTGATGTAAAATATAATTGGTTCTTTTCTGAATGTAAACATATTTGTAAGCAGAATTATGTTCCTTTCAATGTTGCAAGGATATTTATGTCAACAGTATTGTCTCTTCTGTGAAACTAATTCCCATAAGTAATTTAAATACTAATTGCTTCAACTTTAATGAGAAAACTCTTTCTTCCTACATCTCTTTCCAGCAGGCATCTCCTTCAATGTTTATTTCTGATACACACTGAATTATCTATGGTACCAAAAAAAAAAAAAAAAAGAGGCTGTGTGGGGTGGGAAGAGAGAGACAAAAAGACAGCTTACATTTTTTTAAAGCATAAAGCTTGTAGACTTTGCTAAATAGTCTACAAGCAAAGGCAAAGCAGATCAAGCAACTGGGGAAATCAACTGTATATAATATCTATTGTTAGATAAAAATCTTTTAATACTTCCTAGGCTTCCCAAATAAGATACTGTGGTCTTAGAAGTCCGTGAAATATGTGCAAATCAAACCCAAAGCAACTACCCGGCAACACTGAAAAGTTATTTTAGAACACATGAAGGGCACACCATGCATGTAACAGAAACAGTGAACTAGGAATTCATTTACTAATGTGTCAGATAAGCACAACCTAAAAACAGAAAAAAGGAAAGAAAAATACACTGACTGTCCAGCAAATCCAGATTTTATTTCACTCACTGCAGTGGTTTTCTCATTACAATGTGCTGACTGCAACAAAGAGCCAGAGGCTAGTTCTGCATAGAAGAAGCTACCATATCCTTGAAGCAAACTTAAGAGAAAACATCTTGTCAACAAGGCTATACTGCAATGAGATACAATAGGCAGGCATATACAAATATTGCAAAAACGTACAGTATCTTTGAGGCAGGTGGTCACAGTTTAACCTGAAGTAATAACATTGTAACCTGTCATTTTCTTACTAAAATTAGCTTACAAATGCATAAAAATTGAACTTCAGTTTCAAAAAAAAAAAAAAAAAAGGAAGAATGTGATGTGATCTCAAGGCATTGGCTTAATTACAAAATCATTAAATTCTGTCTGTGCTGTTCACCTCAAAGCACCAGTAATTCACCAGCAATTCCTTAAGCACATTTCTCTGCTCAATGTTGAAAGTACTGCTTGTAAACATTATGAAAAAGGATTAAGTCAACCACCAGCACCACTCACTGCCTGCACGCAAGATCACAACCTGGCGGGTGCTGCAGCTCTGAGCTTATGGGAGATCAGCTCTGTCAAGGATGAAATTTAGAGTAAACCCAAGTAGTATTTTCCTTAAGGAGCTCTGCCTCCCACTCACGTAAATTTTCACTGAAAATGAAAAAGTTGGCTACTTAGTCAAAGTCAGTCAAACTGCCAACTGTGGTGTTCTATCAATTTTATCTGCATGCCCCTCTGCAAAGATGCGTGAGTGCATTAGTTTCCAGAGCTTTGTGACAGCTGTGTTTAAGCATAGGTTTACTGGAGAGAAGGTGGCAGAGCTGTAGTGAGCTCTAACAGCAGCTCTGGTCTTCTGTATCTCTGCTGTACTCTGGCACCATCACGTTCTCACTGCAAGGTGGGTCTGCAGGTCCTTAACACCATGCTGGGATGCAGAAAAGACTGGGTACTGGCAGGGATGGAGGAGGCAGGGACGAAAGCACCTCTCCACACAGTCTCCAGTGAGAACTGGAGAATTGTTTTGACTGAGCCCAGAGTTATCGAACCGGAAATGATCTGAAAAATTCTGGCCATCGCTGCAACTGCCTACCAAAAATGAAACAACACATTTACAATTTCACTCCACGGCAATTTCCATTTGCAGGAGTGCTCTTTAACTAAAACACATGAGCATTAGCCACTGATACAGAGGTTTCAGCAAGGACTTGCACATTTACTCAGGTCTCGACTCCCCTAGCACTGCTCACAGAATAGGAAAGTCATGTTTAGCCACTTGAGTGGAAAGCTGATGAAGGCCAACTGCCCTAGTGAAATCAGCAAGAACTTTGTCCCTGTTTTGTCATGTTACTCCTTACATCTGGGGCCAAGAGTGGCTGCGCACCTAAGAAGCGATGGCAGCTCAGCTGACACACGGTAGCCTGAGCCTCACATCAAAGAGCAACAGCACACCTGCCTGAAACGAGCAAAAGATGGTTCACTAAGAAAAGCTCATTTAAAAATAGCCAGCGATCAGGAAGGTCCTCAAGGAACTGCACCTTTGTTCAGTTTCCAAGGAGATCATGAGTGTCTGTTCACACGTCTAAAACAACCTGAAGAATTTTAATGTTTTTTTCTTTTTTAACCAAATGAGGGAGGTTGAAAAACGGCCAACAGCATGACTGGGTGAACAAGCACACGGCAACTGGCAGGGAGTCATTTTTATTGTTTTAATTGATTCAGTTTCAAACGAGCATTCCCTTGGAACATCTTCAGAGAAGCAAACAGGCAGCAAACACGGGGATTTAATGACACAGCAATCTGCTGACTTGCTTGGATATTCATAAGTTACAAAACTCTTCCACCTTTAGATTTTATTTCATTTGTAATAAGCATTCATAAATAATTGAAAGCCATGCGATAAATTATTCAGCTAAGTGCACAGTTTCCAAGGCATCATAGCATGAGTCTGGATTAATCGTATAATGCAAGTCAGACGCAGAAGTTGGGCTGACACCCCACAATTACCACATGCAGGAGCAGTCCGGGGAGTTTGGTGCTTCTCAGCATGTGCTTTCCACCACAGGGATGTGCAAGCACTTGCTGAATATTTATGAGCCAGAAGTCCCTGTCACCTACTGTGTACTTCGGCTGCTTGCCTATGCATGGTTATGAATTAATGAAACTTAAGCCAGAGCTTCACTCTGCACAACTGATTAGGGCATTCACTACCTATCAGGGACTGTCTATAAGCACTGTCCCACAAGACTAATACTGAACATAAATCTGTTACAAAAAGACTTTGTCCTTAATCATAATTGCCTGTTGTAATAAACTATTTGGGGGACAGGGATAGAAGTGACTGCAGGGACATTAACATGTTGGCTGTTATAAAATGCTGGTACAACCCTGCTATTTTTTTGTACAAATCATGTTATTTAATTATTATGGGTAGGTAAAGAAACACTAGTCCATGATTGCCAGAAACAAAAGCAAATGCCTCAAAAATTGAGATACGCTTTTGCATAATCAAACACAAGTCATGAATCTGCAAGAAAAACAAAGAAAAGTATGTCCTGCATTTTGAAGGTGATTTGTAAATTTTACTGAGTCAATTTTCTCTAAATATACCAGTAAATTTAAAGCCATACTGACACTTCATTTGTAAAAATCCATATAAACTGTTTCTTAGAAACCATATTGAAATCCCTTCCTTGTCTGTCCTATTAGAGACTGTATTTGAACAAATCAATGAGAGTTTTATAAGTCGGTACTGGCTTGATAACTTCTGAGCTGCTAAATAAGCTTCACTTGTACCTTTGCCAATAAAATTGGTGTTGTATTCACACACAGGAGTGACTTGAGTTTCCTAGCAAATAATATCAAATATGGCCAAAAGCATTTACATATTATATGTAAATAATAGAGTAAGTGAACTGACAATGAACTTGATGTAAATAACAAATATCAAGTAAATTGGAAAGTTGCAGCAGAATTCATAGAGTAATTGTTCCACCAGCTTTTCTGAATTTTTCCAAATGTCCTATGTTTATAAACCTTGTTTACCAAAGAAAGAACTGTCCATCTAACAATCACTACTCAACTTATGGACTTACCGTCCAGTTCCAACCAAATCTGTCAGAAAAGTAGCAATTTCAAGGATGACATTATGTAATGATTAAGTAGAAAGTTCAAGCGCCTTAGATTAGTGACCTTGGATCTCAAAAGTTCTGTATTTAATAAGCTATTTAACTTCTGTGTTTCTTGCACGTTTGCATTGGGTAAAAATATTTCACAGCTTTAAAAAGTGCTTTGAGATCCCAGAACACTAAATGCATGCAAAAAAAATGTTCTTAATAGACCGTATACCACAGCAGGTATACATGGGTCTGGAAAAGTGACTGAGTAGCACTGTTTGTCCCTTGCTGCTAATGTTTAAGTTATACAAATGTGAAGAAAAAAATGGCACAGATGCAACTTCACTACTTTGAAACTTCTATGGAGAACAAACAAAACTACATACAGAAATAATTTTTACCCTGACTAAAGTTATAATTTTTTCTTCTTAAAAGAGCCAAACCCTCTAAAAATTATGAAACTCCACTAGCAGGCAACCAGTGATTTGCAGCCGCATCTACCATGCCTAAATACAGTTCAACCCCTGGAAAAGATTTAAAACCACAACAAATATTTGCAGGAGCGTGCAACCCTTACTTGGACCCCAGTTACATAAAACCTAACCCAGTTTGCAATTTGAAAGAAAGATTTATATAAGCTCATTTTAGAAGCCACTAGAACAGAAAGGTAGTGTCAATATTATGCAATTCAATTTCACTTTTAATGAATGTACTGTACCTGGCTCAAAACCAGAAGATCTGCATATATATAATGGGGAAAATATCAAGTAATACACAAAAGCCATTCTGCATAAACTGGAACTAAGAAGCTTGTTTTCCTACAAACATGCCTCTTGTGTTTACCTGACCTTGGAGTCTAAGATGATAGAAATTCTAACCATAGCTTCTTACAGAACAGCGAGACATCTATGATGACTCTCCTGTATAGGTTGTCCAGTACAGGAGAAACAGTCTTTCACAGTGAAGTCACCCCAGGTTCTGGCTTCTGTCTTTATGAGGGCATTTATTTTCTATTTTTATTTCTCTACTATAAATTTTATTTCTCTACTCTGCTACTTTCACTTAAATTGCACAAATTTCTATCTTTGTACAACGCTCTGTCATATTTGGAGAGAATCATCCAACAGGATCAAAGGCTCTTGTAGGAGATGGAGAACAGATGGCATAACTTTCTACACAAACAAAGAGGACAAAGGTCACCTTCCCTAGTCACAAATCTAAACCTAGAAACTTGCACTTTTCCTTTTAGGACATTATTATGAAACTCAGAAAAGCTATTCACCACATGTCTACAAAAAGCAGTCATCAGAAGTGTAATCCTTAAGGCCAACGGCCAGCCTCAAATAACTACACAGGGCACCATGTAGATTCACTTCAGAATCCTAATCACTGGTTTGGTTTTCTCCCTCTCCATTTTGTATAATATACCTTGGGAAAAGACAATGTGCAAGGCATCCAGGCACAAAAGCTATTGCTAAGTAAACTAAAATGTGAGCAGATCCTATGACAGCATATTAAAGAATATATGATGATTAGCAACTATTATTTTTTTAAGGGAAAATAAAGTTCATTGACATTATAAAATGTGTTTTATGACCAGGGATTTTACCTAGTTTAGACATTCAGCTGTTTAGCTATGTCTGTAACTGAGAGCTGTTTACAGCAATATATGATTTTCTAGTTGAGAGAGGGCAGAAGGCAAAATTAAAGTGAAAAAGGCTTACAGAATCACCCAATAAAAAAGAAGGCACACAGGACCATGAACATAAAAAGCTATATAAAATAATATGAATTATAAACAATACAAATTAGGAGGCTAGCAACAGGCAAAGAAAGAGTCATTCAACACAGCACTTAAGAGCAATGTACAGCATGAGACCTCCACACGCCACCACACTGGCAGAACAATTCAGCCATTTCACACTTGATGTTTGTGATCTAGTGTGATCTTGGAAAGTCAGCAGTCCTGATCCCATCCAAGCACCACGTACTTCCGTAAAAGACGGGTATTGCTGGCCTGAACAGCTCTACGTGGAGACTTTTATGTGAAGTAACTGTTAACTTGAGGCATGCCCCAAATAATCAGTCCTCTCTCTGTCCCACCTGAACCGTCAGCATAATACTTTGCTCTCCACAGCTAAGATCTTTTAGGGGTATCTTACAAGGCATGCCCCAAAATTACTAGAATCATGCAAAAGCTATGCTGAGCATACCTTAAATTACGTGACAAGCATTGTTAGCCTCTGCATTAACTCATTCTGTAGACATTATGCTATTGGAAAATTGAAAAAGATCCCTGGAAAACTTCTGTACCCATATCCAAGATTTCACTCATCTCGGGAATTTGTACTCTTATGATTTACTCCTATGCTCTTTCACAGTGCTTTAAACCGTAACAACTATCTGAGGCTGAGTTCATGCTGTACGTAGTTTTTTTCTCAGTACATTTTAGACCATCTCTGAAACAATAAAAACAGAATTCTAAGTCTGTTGAGGCCAAATAGGACCTAAATATCTCAACTCTTTTTTTCTGCCACAGTGCTTTCAGAACTCCGAGGTTTTTGGTTTTTAAAGAGTAAGAAACAATTTGAAACATAATCTGAAAAAGTAAGAAACATAATGAGAAAAAAAAAAAAATTGAAAATATATATATTTCCCAAAGGAAAATATACTGGTTATTGCTTCTGGTACATTTTATCACCTTAAGAAATCGATATTGTTAAGTAGAAAAAAGTGGCTACACTCTATCTCGCTATGCTACTTGGGGTTTCATGTTCACCGTGTATTTTTGTAATCTTTAAGCATATAAATAATAGAAAGCTGGGGGAATCCACTCTTCAATCGACCTTTGAGGCTCAGAAGGAACGGAGAATAACTGTGATACACAAGTACCCCCTAGTGATGAAATGATGAACTACTTAATAGCATCAGCACTAGCTCATTAAATAGTGTTGTAGCTGTAAAAAGAGACTAATAAAGCAAAAAAAGAGTATGCCATTTGGTACTCAGCATCTGTCCTGAGTAGCATTGAGAACAAACTCAGCCTCATCCCTGACAAACAGACATGAAATACAGTAAATGCTTGTCTAAACACAGTAACTAAGAATTAAAGTTCTCAAACATAAATTCCAAAGAAAAAAAATAGAAATGACAACTACTTAAAGCAAAACACACTTTCCTTGTTTTTTGAAATTTGGCATCATTTCTGTAGCAGGAAAAACAAAAACTGAAGACACACATTTCAATATCCTGTTAATGTTGTAAGAATGAGTTCAGTAATAGCTGAATTCTGAATGGTCTTATAAGCTCAAAGGGTTCCTGTGATCCTATCTGCATTATAACTGATACTACAAGAAAAATAAAATTCTGAAAATATTAGTGGAAAGTATTTCAAAGTTTTCATTACAGAATGTTTTTGTAGCAAACCATAGCTAGGCCTAAAAAAGAGATCCAAAAGCCAGACAGAAAAAAATAAAAGCTTAGCAGCCTCTAACCCTGATCCAAGGTTACAGCTGTAAACTGACATGGAAGGAAAATAAAGGAAAGATTAGTATGTCTTTGCTACACATTTATTAAAAAAGCAGCATTGCCAAGAATGCATTGTCATAACCAGCAAAACTGAGGCATACATAAATCAGAAAAATCTCTTTTTATCATATAAGTGCTCATTAACACGTCCATCAGTAAGGACAGGCAGACTCCCAGACTCCCACATTTAAAGGAAGAATATATTTCTGGCTGAAAACCACATCGATTGGATGTTGAAGACTTTAAACAAAAAGCTTCACAAACTTTAATAGATTAAAACAAAGCCATTCACATTTAAATTTCATTTGCTGTAAGTATTAAAACCAATGGACAAACACAGTTCTTTACAGAGGAAGTCCAGCCAGGAATGCATTACCCAAGCACCCAACTTCAAGCTCACATACAGAGATGTCAGCACTCCAAAAATGTGCTTCAGTCTTTATGGCTTCAGAATCCTAACGGGGCTCTCAGCCAAACTTTTGAGACCTGTCCTAATTCAGGCAGGTATAAAAATCAAGATTTGCTGGCAATTAAAAGAAGATTTGCTGCCAGTAAGGTAGATATCAAATAGAAATGTTGTTTACTGGAATTACTGTAACTATTTGTCTCAAGTTTCATTTATACAACTCAATTATAAAATAAAATAAAATCAGAACAGTACTGTAGAGTTTCTTTTGTGACACCTCACTAACAGTCCTTACAGTGACATAGTATCAATTCCTGAAAACAACCAATTAGGTGTTACACAAATTTAAACCTAGAGTAAATAAGAGATCATCATAAATGAAGAGGGAAATCCATTAAAATACATTCAGAAATTCTGATATTTTCATGTTCATGTTTTATATTTCAAAGCTTTAACAAGCATGTAGAACTGGCTGAAACATTATAGAGCTAGATACTGTAGTAGCTGGACTTGATTAAATTACGGATTTTCTTTCTCCATGTTTTTTAAAACAAAAATGGCACATTCGTGAAGAGGGAGGAGCAGGGAATGGAACGCAAACCTCCAGCATTTTATTAAGTGTTCTGAAGAAAGAACTTGAAGAACAGGGTTTATTTGCAAAATGCAAAGCCTGCACAAATAAACTACACAATTATATTATACACACACACACGCATAATACATTTATACAATTACTCAATTATAGTTTATAAATTATAAAGCTTTAAGCCTTTAATAAACAATTTTGTTACAAAGAAGAATGGAGAATTTGTGAAAACTGGCATGCACCTTTGCCCTGCTGCTTATCATTGTAAATTTCACAATGATGAAATTTACTTCAGTTCTGCATAAACAAAGGGGTCCTTTCCACAGTGTGCATCTTACATTACCAACTTGTCCAAGGAATGACACTGGGGAATAGGTAAGTTAGGTATATTTTTCCTGTTCTAACCATTATTTAGAAAGCTTCAGAGGTATACATTACTATGGAGAGGACGGTCAGAGATTTGCTACCTACCTCCACTCTGTCATACATAGCAAATTGTAAAGGATCTAGATGAAAGCACAGTAAGATAGACATATCTAATGAACTGTTTTAAAGAGAAATTCAGTTGGAATGCTGAGTCAGCACAAAGTCTGTTCCTGTCTTAGGCTCTCACTAAAACTGAAGAGTTAAGGCTGCAAAAATAACACCAAAATCAGAGATGGAACACAAGTTAATGCAAAGAAAACATCTAGAGTGCAAGAAATATAGTCCAGTTCTGTCTGAAGTATGTGAAGAGCTTACTTACAATTTGTCTCCTTGTTTTGCTTTCTTGTCAGAAACCAGATACACGCTTCCAAAGCTTCCGTTGCCAAGTTTCCTCTCAATAGTGTATCTTCTTGCAATCATAGCATCTGAGCAAGCAGAATTAGATCTGGCAACAGTGACATGCTTCGCAGTTTCTTGAAATTTCAGCATTGTTCCGCATAAGAGAAATGATAAATTTCTCTAGAATGCAGCTTTCAAATTATTTTACTCTCCCATGGATGTTCAGAGGAAATACTTCAAATAGAAAAAAAAAAAAAGTCAATGATTGTTCTTATGAAAATGTTCACTTAATTCTATTGCACTGTTTATAGTGCTCAGCTTGCAGCACAACAAAATTAAGTGTAATAATTAGTTGCTAAGCTGTAGGCAGCAGACTTGATTAAGAAACACCAGATAATGCAGATGTGACATAGTCAACCTTCCTCTAAAACAACCTTAAATGAATTCAGTGAACTTATAACACAGGAAAAATGAAACACGGGTGTATATACATTGCTTTATTAAAAAGTTCGGGCGCTTTTTGCAAGAACAAGGACAACTACACCTGTTATTTCATCTGAGAGTTCCCTTCAGATATGGTACTCTTCTTTACCATCTGTCTTTATACCACCATAGTATCTGGCATCAAAAATGTTTTGGGATTCACGTTTCATGATTTTTGTATATAATGAAGCATAATCTCTACACATAATTTTGAATTCACTTGCATCAATAACTACAAAGCTGTTTTCTTTGCTCTTTCATTTGCTACTCAAATTTCACCAACTGTTTTTCTCCTGCCTTTCAGTGTTGACCTTATAGCTTCTGTGGGATTCACCGCTATCTTCTGAAAATTAGAGCTTCCTGGCTACCTACAAACCTACAAGATTTTTAATAAAACCCACTTCTTCCAAAAGTTCTGCCTTTCTCTTTTGCTATAATAGTTCTAACAGCTTAACTTTGATTTGTAACTCTTGTATAACTGAGGTCCTAATTCTGCAAACACAGGGACTGCAGAAGCAACCCCCTGGTGTTTCTATGGCTTTCAATAATTGAAAACGGCTTTAAAATGACTTTGTTTTACCTTCCCCATTCCAAATGATAAAGTGTAGGTGCTTCACTACACATAATAAAACAATATTGCTTTCATTACCTTGCCTTTTTATTTGTATTATTTGTACTTGAGGATCCTTTGGAACAAATAAAGATGTGGCAAGGTCCTTCAATCAGCAGCGCTATTACTGCTGTCTAATCAGCACTGCCTGCTGCAATGCAGTATGACCACACTGTGTTTGCTCACCATAGCATTTCAAAATCAATGCAATGAAAATACTTTGTTTTGGAAATGAGAAAATGCTTAACTTTAAAAGCCACATAACTGCTAGTTCCACGTGATTGTCTTCACTTCCTAAAAATGCAGAAAATAAATGAAGACTAGGCCAGTCCAAGTCAGATGAGGCCCTGGGCAACCTGATGTAGTGGGTGGCATCTGCACCCTTGGCAGGGGGTTGGAAATGGATGGTATTTAAGGTCCCTTCCAACCCAAGCCATTCTGTGATTCTATGAATTTGTATTTTATAACAATAACTGTGTGTGCATATGTGTGTGTGTGTGTGTGTGTGTGTAAGAACCTATTTTAATACTCATCTGCTGACCTCCTGTCAACGCTCTACCAATGAGCTTGACTTTGCAGTGTCATCATATAATGAAAAACAGCCAAACTGTAATTACCAGAAGCCACCTTGACAATGATATAAATCATGTACTTTTTAAAACAAAAACACTCTTGAAAGCCTGTTTCTGTGTTCTCCTTCAAATAGCAAGAGGGACAAAAAAAATTGAATTGCAAAGAACATCAGCTAAAAAATCTACTGCTTCAGTAACTCTAAATCTGTCTTAGAAAGCATAAATGGACCGTGTTGAGTGTTTGGGAGTGGGGCGAGGCACAGAATGACAGAAAGATGAGTTCCATAAAATATTATATTGCCAGTTTCGGAAAGTTTCCATATTTTTCATTTATTATTCTCCCAGGAAGTTGATGTTTTATGGATGCCATCATAAATCCCAGATACAGTCAGTAGTTTTAAAATACATACTTTTTAGAAATAACTACACTTACAAAAACTGCTAAGCCATTTGTTCTTTTTTCTGGAGAAGGGTCACTTAACACTGCTCACCTTCTGATTTTGATACTTACCTGGCCCTAGGAATGGGTTATAACCCTTAACATCACAATATCACATCACAATATCACCCTTGAGCTAGAGTACCCAACTGAGACTAATTGCTGTGCTTTATTTCTAACCCTGCCTTGCACCTGCTACTCTCCACACTTCAATTCCCCCTATATATAACGAGAGTATTGATATAACTTTGCAAATGCTTTGATACCTACTGCTGAGCAATGTTACAAGGCAGGGCCAATGACTGTAGTTGTGGTGCCACAGTCAGATTTTAAGGGCCCACAACAGATGGATTGCTGAGCCCCTGCATTTTGAAAGAAATATCCCAGAAGAGTCAACAGACCCTACAGCCTGACTTAACTGTAAGAATGATTCTTCTAGAAGTTTGCCAGCTGGCAGTCTCTCCTACCACAAACCTTTCAGTCCAGCCTTCCTGGAATTTTTGTACCAGTTTCCATATTCTCCAACTTCAAGTTTCATTAAAGTTCTTCAGAACAACTAGAAATAACTCAAAGAAAAGAACTGGTAAGCCTCCTTTTCCTCAAAAAGCTCAGCATGCTCTATCTGGTAATACTTTGGAAAACAGTTTATTTTCCTTTTTTCCTCATCAAACCCCATTCTATAGCATGGCACATCGCTGATGCTGAACTAATGCAATTACATTGCCTAGATTACCTTGTGTCTTTAATTTTTCCTTCTTCCTTGGCTGTGGTTAGATCTCTCTCCCCTTTATTACCACAAGGTAAGGTAGAGCGGTGCTTTCAGGTTTCCGTGCACAGCACCGCACTCCCCCAAAGCCCCCCTTTGTTTACATACAGTGCTGGTTTTTAATTCCTTCAGGTTCCTTTAGCAACTGCTAACATACTCTGGTACTTTCTGATAGGCAGGATAAACTCTTGTTTTCCTGTTCTGTCATGTTTTCTGTTCACCCCTTAAGAACTCCTGTATACACAAGTTACCGTTTCTCACCTCAAAATCAAAACCCGCTTTTTTTATATTTAAACTCCAAATATTACCAGCATATACTACCTCACATTTATTTATTTTCCTGTCTATGACTTCACTGGCCTAGTTTTTAACCATTTCAAAGCATTTTTTGAAAATAAAATAGAAGGTATTTGCGTTTATTTTTATCCCTTCGTTTAAAAAACAACCAAACCTCCTGAACGCCGGCTGCGGAGCCAATTCCTCCAACAACTTTACGAGGATGTTAAGAGTCCTCCAGCCGAGACTAAAGCAGCGTTATTATTGTTCCTGACTGCTCCCGGAGTGAGGACGCCCAGGGTTTTACCGGCAGCCCGGCTGACACGAGACCAACTGCCGACCAGCCAGGCGCCTCCCTGAGGCGCTCTGGGGACGCCGGGACCCCAAAACACACCGCGGGCGGCCCCAAACTCACGCTCTGAGGGGTCGGGACCTCCCTTCCTCCGGCCCCTTTCCCTCCCCGCGTCCCGCCTCGCCTGGCCCCGTCGCTAGGAGAGGCGGCGCAGGCGCCCTGCGAGGGAAGCGGGCGCCCGGCGCCATCATGGGCGTCCCGGGGCTGACGGGCTTCGTGGGCGAGCGCGGGGCGTTCTTCACCGAGCTGCGGCTGCGGGACACCAAGCTGGTCATCGACGGGAGCAGCCTCTACCACCGGCTGTGCTTCTCCTCCGCCGCCGAATTCCGCCGCGGCGGCGACTACGGCGCTTTGGCGGCGACCGTGCGCCGTTTCTTCGGCAGCCTACGGGCTTGCGGCGTCGCCGCCGTCGTGGTGCTGGACGGCGGGCGCGGCGCGGCCGATCGCAAGCTTCCCACCCTGCGGGACCGCGCCGCTGAGCGGCTGCGGGCTGCCCACGGGCTGTCCCGGGGCCAGGGCGGCTGCCTGCTGCCGCTGCTGGCCCGCCACACCTTCGTGCAGGCGCTGCGCCGGCTGCGCGTCCCGTTCGTGCAGTGCTTCGCCGAGGCCGACCGCGAGATCGCCGCCCTGGCCAGCCGCTGGGGCTGCCCCGTGCTGTCCCTCGACAGCGATTTCTGCGTCTTCGACCTGCCCGGGGGCTACTGCCCGCTCAGCCGCTTCCAGTGGCAGGAGGTGTGCCCCGGGGACGGGGCGCCGGGCTGTTTCATCCCCGCGCTGTGCTTCTCCGCCGACAGCTTCTGCGGCCGCTTCGGCCGCCTGCAGAAGAGCCTGCTGCCGCTCTTCGCCGTCCTCTGCGGGAACGACTACGGCGAGGTGCCGGCCCTCCAGGGCTTCTTCGGCAAGCTGCCCCTGCCGGCCGGCAGCCCCGGGGGGCGGCGGGGCAAGCACGGCCTCATGCGGGGGCTGCTGGAGTGGCTGGCACAGTTCTCCGGGCCCGCAGAGGCCGTGGAGCACGTTGTGAGGCACCTGAAGGAACACCGGAGAGAAGAGGTGAGGGAGCTCCTGTGCAGTTCCATGGAGGACTACGCGCCGTCCGACGTGAACCTGGAGGACTTTTTTCAGGGTGGGAAGTACGAATGCGAGGCGGCCAGGAACTCGGGGTTGCCACAGTGGGTGCTTGATGGCTTGGCAAAAGGTGAGCTGTCCCCGTTCCTCAGCGATGCCCTGATACTGAGAAGTACCTTCCTCCACGTTCAGGTGGAGAACATGCAGAGGCCTAGCGCGCACAGCACAGCGCTGCCCATCCGACAGGTTATCTACGGACTGCTCCTGAAGGCATCTCAAAGCTCGGAAGCTGCTTCTGTGAGTAAGCAGGCCAACAAGCCGCCAGGTGTGTTTGAATTCGACAGAATCCAAAAGACGCTTAAAAAAACTTTTGTTCAAGCAGCAAACCTACCCCCGCGCTTTTGCGATGATCATTTTTCTTTGGACGAGTTAACGGAGGTAAATGGCTGGCACCACAGATCATGGTTAACAATGTTTCATGAGTAACAAATAGTTGGGACTGATGTTTGCCAGCTGGTCACTAAACATGATGCCTGAACCAAACAACTTCAGTAAGTAAATACCTCAGTGCTGAGGTACTTATAGGGTTCTGAGCTTAGCTTCTGATAGTTGAGAAGCTACAGAGATTTCATAACTTTTTTTCCCTTACTGTACCAAGACAAATTCTATGAAAAGCAGGTAGTGTGTATATATTAGCAGTGCCTACGTTTTCCATTATATGCCCTTCTTTCATCCTGTGTGTTACGCTAAACTAGTATTTGCTTTTGTCATTTCAGGAGAGAATTCATAGCTTTATTAAATTTAGGTGCAATTTAACACTACAAAACTTAATTTACATTTGATCAAGCTATAGCTATTTCAGACCAAAGGCAGACACAAAATCTGACACATGCTTTTTACTAAAAATCAACTTTTTTTCTGTGAACCTTGCAGCTGGTCCAGCAGTTCCTCCTGCCACGAGTATGCATCCTGCTAACGTGGTTCCCTGCTGCTTGCCAGACAGAACAGCACCTGAAAAACACAGCTTGTAATCAAAGGAAGCTTGTACTAGGTTAGTTCTAGTCACCATAAGTGATTCTGTATGTGTAAATTCTAATGGTTAAGGCTTTGTAAGTCATCCTCTGAATGGGAAATAATCTCTCATTCCCAAAGTTGCATAACAGATTCTGTATGCATTTTTTTTAACTTTTGGAAATACAATCTGTGCCTTTTAATACTGCATATTTAAGTCATATGCTCTATCTATTCTGGCATTCAGATCAGCTGTAGCACATCTGTGTGTTTTTATCACCTGCTGGTGGCTATTTCATTAAGAACCTGGTCCATCACTACTGTGATACAGGTTTATTGCTATTTAAATGAGCAACATGCAGACATTCAAGAGTTTGAGAAGTCATTGTTTGGGGTTTTAAGAAACTTTAATGACACCTTAATTTGGCCCTAGTATGTATCCTCTACCAAATTCAAGTTTCTGCTATTACAACAACTCTCCTCACTAAGTAAATGTGAATTATCAATTCAACGGAAGGTTGCAAGAAGAAAGGTTCCCCTGCATTCAAATCACTCTTGGCAAAACTGATTTCAATTTGTCTTCTACTTCTGGGATTGATGTCTAGATACAGGCAAAATCATCCTAATGTAGATTCACCAAGCACTCAAATTACATCTGAAAAACTTGCTGTAATTCTGCTGCAGGGTCTATGTGTAGCATAACACCACATTTTAGTAGTTAAATAACAAAGAGGGAACGTGCTAGGAATTACTATGTTGCCAATACGAAAGGCAAGCTTCACACTGAAGACTTCATGGTAATTACAGGTAGGTATGTTCTCAACGTACCAAGAATAGGCATTACCATTCAAGTAAGCTAAGTTTTGCACAGGAGTGTAATTTAAATCATCTGATTTGTAGGAGACTTCAAAACCTCTTAATCTAACTGACCTCAAACAATTGTAAAAATAGACTTTTACTGCTTTTCCTTAACATTTAGCTGTATTTCAAAAATACTTCCTGTTCAGAGTATCTGTGAAACTTACTCAAATAACTTTTTTTTTTTAAATAGGAAACATGAAGTATTAGCTAGCTTAAACACAATCTTCTTTGCATTTTGGAAATCAGTTACAGCAAATGAAGTCTGTTCCCTTTATTTTTCCACTCCATTTTTTTTTCAGGTGCCTATGTCACGCCGTCAGATGCTTTTGCTGGAGACTTTAGGAGTGAAAATGAGTTTCCTAGAATCTATCCCCAGTCACTTACAGCTCCCTGTTGCTGTAACCTGTTATTGGACGTGTTGTTCAGAACCAAAAGTAAAATTGCTTCAATTAAAGGCTCTACTTCTAATGATAGTATCCGGAGAACTTGACAGGGTAACTAATGATCCAGGTATGTCTCTAAAAAAATACAATTTTAGATGCTCAACTACTGTGAAAATCTGTCCCGTAACTTGATTTTCCCCATTTATGGTGAGTTGTGCAAATTCAGATGAATTAGCTTTGATTCACACTATATCCTGAAGTATCACATTCTTTGCATTGATACAAAGCAGAGAAGCAGTGCTAACTAAGAATTTAACACTCTAAATAGGTAGAACAGTGCTATTCTATCATGTAAAACATTTTTTAAAAAAGGCAAATCAAGGACTAAAAGATTAATTAGGTGTAATTAGGCTACAAAAATTTTGTTGACATGCTTATGCATCAGAAATGACTACTACTGATGCATTCTGATAACTTTTTCCCTCTCGTGAGTTTTTCTAAAATCAGCTGTACCTAAAAATTGCACAGGTACCTGTTATCTTCCTGTGCACTGAGAATACTTGAAAATGAAACAATTTCTTTACTGACTTAATACTTTCAGGAATATATTTATACATAATAGGGTGTAAAGTGGCATTTCATTTAGGAAGAAGCCTTGATGTGATGCCAAAGATTATGCGTGCCAAGGTTATTCAATTTATTTAGGTTCTAAACTGTAAAAGCTGGTTGAAAATGGTTGTCACCTGCTTCCCAAGTAGGCTGGAGTGAGATGGCAATCTGTTTTTCAAATTGATTCCCTCACAGAACAGTGCAGCAAATTCCCTGACAAGTAGAATTACTGATTTCACAATCTGAGATTCTTGTGGAAATTGATACTTAAAGTATTTTGTAATTTTATGCCTTTAAGTTTGAGATTTGAAACATTACCATGTAGGCTTCCTGAGATACAACTGGACATTTGAGGTTTGTAGACCCTATACGCTGCAGATACCTTTCATACTGTTCACAGCAGACATTTGTCTGTCCTTTTCTATTCACAACCTAGATTCCACAGCTTTACATGAAGATGACAGTATTGCATATAACCAATTCCTGAAATGGAAGGAAAAGAAATTGCAAAATAAAGACTTTGATTTAGATGCTGCACACAGTTTCTGCCAGTGGCAGTGCTGCCTTCAGATGGGATTGTATCTCAACCAGCTACTCTCCACTCCTCTCTCAGAGCCAGACTTAAGTAGGTAAGGATGTTCCAGAGATCTGTTTTCCACATAAGCTCTTATTGAAATGTTTTTATATACTGTTTTATTTTCTGGGTCATAAACTCCTTTGGCCAATTTTACTATATTTAGACTCCTTTCTTTAAAGATAGGAATATGGAAAAAAACACTGTTTAGAATAGGTATTCTTTAGGAGCCCACCGTTGAATATTGTATGTAGTTGAGATTTTTTTTTCACTGAACAGCACGTTTCTGTACTTCTGCTGAAGTGTGGTTCTAAACGAGGATTCTCTCCTTCCTTTGAGCAGGCTTTATAGTGGGACCCTTGTGCACAGTCTGTATCAAGAGCTTAAATCAACACCTTCAGTGGAAAATCTGTTCGGTTCATCTCCAAAAATGACTCAGCTTTATCAGGTTTTGTTGAATACAGTGAAGTCAAGTGTATCTCCGGACTTCTTTCAGAAGGTGACAGAGACCAAGTCTGAGTCCCGCAAAAAGAAGAAAGCATCTAGAAAGACAAAGGTCATCAGGCGTCCCATACCAGAAACTCAGTATTTATGTGATGTTAATAGGTTTGCATCACTTGGAGTGGATGACTGAAAGCATTATTACTAGAATAATTTCACCTATGAAGATAGAAATTATATTTCGATATGTGACTGTATTGGAATTTGCTTTGCTGTTTTCATACAAGTTCCCAGTTCATCTTTACCAAGAAGTCTTCCTTCAGGGATGTGGTATTTTTGTAACCCAGGCTCTTATAAAAAAGGTGCTATATGTAAGTTGTATTGCTTTCTGTTTTTCTGCGTGTGTGTGGTTTTGGTTGTTTTTATAAAATACTAATCAAAAATGAGGGTAAAGAAGTTTAGCATTTCAGATCTGGACTACTTTAAAGTAATTGTCTTCCTGAACGTTTATAGTTCACTGTCTCTCCAACTTCCTGAACACTTCTGACTTTGAAAAAAATAGTTTTTAAAGTTCATGTTTGAGGAACAATTGTCTGTGCTGTTATATGATTACAGTTTTACAGATCAGAGCA
The DNA here is from genome assembly GCF_009769625.2 of Cygnus olor. Taxonomy (NCBI): domain Eukaryota; kingdom Metazoa; phylum Chordata; class Aves; order Anseriformes; family Anatidae; genus Cygnus; species Cygnus olor. Next base: position 45,410,049 of record NC_049170.1, on the reverse strand, counting down.
AACTAGAAATCCACATTTTAAAAAACATTGTCTTTACAGGTAGAATATTTGTATTTTCAGTGAGGTAATTTTCATCAGTGAAAACCGATTAAGTTGTGCTCGCAGCATTGTAAGTACTGAAGCATGTTCAGAAGCTTCAGCAGAAGCAGCAATTTTCCCCTTTCCGCTTGGCATATTTAAATAGCAGTTAAGTACCTACATAGATACATAAAATTACATGGTAACAAATTACAGCAGGCTTGCTAATTCGGAGTAATTGTGTACAATCTGCTGTCATTTGTATTAACCTTTCTCTAACAGCTATACAGACCTGCTTTAAGCTGCCCCAGCGTACACTAAGTTACTTTGCAAACCCTTATTCTCAGTATGGTAATGTTGAAAAACAGTTAATACAAAAAATCCTACATCGTCAGTATTTCTCAGTGCTTTTTGTATTAGCAAACTTCGCAACAAAATGAGACACTTCACAGAAATGTTTTTGTTGTAAAACTGATGGTTTCCTGGTATCTTCCTTATGTGAAGTCTACATTTGTTTTTTCTTCTCAAGACTCAGTATGCTATTTCTTAAATCCAGGAAAATCATGATTTAATCATTACTCACCAGAATTCAAGTTTGACACCTGCATCATCTTGTGCTCAATTTTCAGTCCAGCTTATGTAAGCTTTTTCTCACATTTAAACTAAAAGAGAGACTGGTCTGGTGAAGAAAACAAGATGAACTCCCTCCTATCCTCAGAGTACAAATGCCTTCAGGTTAAAGCATTTCTACTCTTAGAGGCATGACATTGCTCTGAAACATGCTTTTTCCACAGACTATGACAGAGGACATATTCTTAGATTTGTTTCAGTCATCACACATTGCAGTAAACATATTTTTACTTGGAAGGTAAGCTATACCTGAGATAGTTGCATCTGCCCCTTTAAACAGTGTACTTTAGCACTCCAGTTATGGTAGTAGAAAAAGAGCACTTGACTTGCTTCTAGAGGGGAAAGAGAAGAAAATTCATAGTTGCAGATTACCTGTCCTTCAGGCTGTTCTTGCATCTGACAGTCATTATTTAGGTGGTGTTCTTGCATGTAGAATAATCACAAACTGACAAATTAAAAAGTAAAGTGAGCTACCTGGAATAACCAAGGCAACATCTGCCTTTGCTCAGTGTGATCAGGAGCACTTGTACTAATGATGAAAAATATTCCAGGCATGAAGAAATCCACTAAAAATCATCAAGCACCAAGAACTGAGTACAAAGCTTTTCTCTAGAGGTCTTGCGCTAGCAACAGAATTAGGTGACACAATCTTTACTGTCATGGAAGATAACATCGTAGTTACTCTGTCTTAATGGATGTAGAGGCTGTCCTTGTTAAAAATATGTCCCTGTCCAAGTAGGTGATACAGACTAGCAGAGACCACTATCACAAAGGCTTTCCTGAAGTGCTACTTAATTTTACAGAGAAATAATTAAGCAACTGAAAGTAATCCACCACCAAGGCAAATGAGCTATTTCACAATGATTTTTAAGTAATCCAATCAAGGAAAAAGTGTTTTACAGAGTTCTAGTCTCAAACCACAATAATGTTCCTGATTCAGAATTTTAACACTAGCACTTAAGTATCAGGCACTGTTAATACTTACTGTTGTAAATTTTGTGGGGCACTCAAGTACATGATGGACATATCGAAATGCAAAAAGCATGACAGTTTGTCATTCACTTGAAGTTTAACTAGGGCAAGTTCCAGGCATGAAAGGATGAAAACTAAAAAGCTGACCCTAAATGCTCAAATTTCAGACGTCCTAAATTTTGGGGAAAAATCCCAAACCCAAACTTTCTAAAAAGGAAACATTAAAGTACACGGTATGAAGACCTATGAATAAGCCTGGAGAAAAGCAAAACAAAACATAAAACTTCACTTTCTTTAGGCTCATTACCATACACTATAACAACTGTTTTCTACGTGGAAGTAACTCATTAGACCTTGTGAACTACAAGAGTGGTCTCATACAGCTGAGACTTGATACCGCCGTAATAAATTCAATGAGAAATTAATACATCTGCAACATCTTTAAACTCATAGAAGAACTATTTTTGAGATAAAATCTGAGACGGTAGGTAACTGAGATAGCAGGTAATAATTAACGTTTCCTCCACTACAGAACTGCTACTTATTATATTACCAGCAGATGGCACCCACACTCAACCACACAGCAAGTCAGGAGCACTTTACAACTCCTTTCTAAGTAGCCTATTTACACGTTTCCATCAGGTGACTTTACTTAAGTTGAAAGGGGTTAAATTTAAGTTCTTGATTTTAATAATTAAGAGTTTAATCCTTCAAATCATTACCATCCCGTGTTTCATTTTCCCAAGCTTGTAGTTCCTTATGGTTTTTATAATCAACAGTAATTGTCCCATTTCAAGTCTTAAATATGAAAATGCAGGTATGTTTGATTCCACTTTGTTACTGCTATAAGGGAGAACTTCACTGCTCCAAATGCCATGCTGGGGGAACACCAGAAAGCAAATTCTTGAGCCTTGCTGGGAAGTAGGATCTTGAATTAGTTCTGAAGACAAGTGAAAACTCAAATGTTTCAATTTTTGATCAAAAGGCTGCTGTGATCACAAGGCATTTTGGGAATACCTTTGGGACTGCTGACTTGGTGATTACAAATTACTCCACTGGAAACATGTTCTAAATGCAGAATTCAGCTGCTCTTTGTTCCTGATAAAATTAAATATGCCTCACTGTAAATACCATTTCTGTATGATGAAGAAAATTAGCCAGTCTAGGATCACTATTCAAAGTTTAAATAAACTGCTTCAGTTTTATTTCTTGAGTCATTACAGGTTTTCAATCTTTCCCTGGGAGAAAAACAACACAGAACAATAAAAGGCTCTTACTAGTTAAAAGTTAGATGTTCACTATTCCATACTTTAATAAGAGAAACTAAATTCCTTGGTTGCTGCCTATTTTCACACCACATAAATGCTTCTAAATTTTTGAGGGGAAGAAAATCTCACTGTTGACTCAATAGCTCTAAAGAAAATCTTCAACTTGCTGCTAGGTGATAACAATCAAGAATGGAGCTAAAAAACAGCAATGGAATTCAGACAGCTGGTCCAAGCATTTCTCACAAATAACTAGGTTGAGCTACACGAATTACTTGTTACTGTTTCATCTTCCAGTGGAAAACAGCAAAATTGCCTTTGGCACATTTAAAGTGAATTACATGCAATTAAGCTTACCCTTAAAGAAGGCAGAATTGTTCTTCAGAAACCACAATTTTATATCTTTGTCTACACTGACACACCTTATTCAGAAAGTGAGACTTCTTTGTGCTGCTTCATAAAATTTGTTTAAAGACTAGGCAATAAGAATTCTTTGCTAAAACAACAAATCATTATTCATCTGCACTTCTCTACATATCTGGATTTCTAGGATTTTAACACCAAATGCAGAGCTGTACTTTCTCAAAACCCAGGCTGGTGCAAGAGATTCTTCATCAGCATGCATTGTCATAGTTTTTATTATGTCTTTACCGGAATCTGTAGAGTTCTAAATATTTTATTAAGGAGCTTTTAAATGTTCTGAAATTGCATTGAAATACTGAACGCATTAGTACCACGCCTACACTTGTCAAAGACAGTCCACCAGGAAGAACATTGACGAATTTGTTCAACTTTTGATAGGCGGAGCTATTGGCAATGAGACTTGTGCTTGAAGAGGTAAGAGCATTTCTATATGAAGTCATCTTGTTTGAGCCCTATTAGCTCGGTGGTTCATATAGCAGCCTGCATAAGAGGTGAACGCTATACACTAGTGTCTTTCCCCTTACACTGTTAGATCTCCTGCACATTGGTAGTTCAGGTAATATGTGCACATTCAGCAGGCCCGGGGTCAGCCAGAGCAATGGCTGAATTGCGTGCGTACAGCTGACTCAGTGGTTCCTGCATAGCAAATGAACTCATTTCCTGTGTGCTGCCACACTTCTGACCAAGTCTACGAATCTCCAGGGAAAAAAAAATAAATAAATAAACTACCAGCAGAGAGGTTATATAACACTTTCCAAACTGCCTTATTTTTCATGAACTCCCCAGATTTTGAGCATGGCACATGGGGCAAGCCACAAAGAAACGTGCAAAAACATCCTGGTTGGTGCCCATTTAAAATCCCTCATTAACCTTACAGACGGGATGATTATCTTCTGACAGCATGTCCCCCAACTAATACCAAGAAAGAACACTACTTTCAGGCTTCAATGTGAAAAGCTGTGTATCCACACACTGCGAAGCAAAAGATACACCATTCCATCTCCAACTCCCCCTAGAAATCTTGCACATCCTCTTTTCAAGATTCCCTAGGTGATTGTTCCTTGCATTTCTCCTCAGGGGATAAATAGTCCTATTCTAAAGACACTGATGACACCAGCTTCAAGTCTATTTTGAGGGAAAAGACTGTTTCTAATTGCTGAATATTAAGAGTATTTAGGCCTTATCATATATTAAAAACTAATTTTAACATATAGAGACATCAATCTACTATAACACTTTTCCAGCCACAAAAAGTCATTCTGAAGGTTAAAATTTTAAGTTACTCTAAAAGTAAACAGTTTATTTTTATGATGGGAAGAAGGAAGAACAGGAGGGGCACAGAAGGAAAAAATAAGCTTCTTTCAAACAAGGGTAGGATTTTTTGCCATTAGAGTGAGAATGAGTGCATTCCTTTTCTAATTTAGTATACTACTACAATAATATTTCAATAATAGTACTTACTTATAACCACTGAAGTGTTCTGGCATTTGTAAGCTAAAATGGAACAAAACGTGAAATAAAGCTAGCATCTGAAATTATCAAAACACGCCTGACAATCTGGCGTAAATGCCAGTTTCTTTTAAAGCAAAGAGACAGCACACTTTTAAGAAAAGCAAACATTTACTTCAAATTGCAGTATAGGCTTTTCAATCACAGAAAAAAGAAAAACAGTGATCCGACAGCGGTCACATCCTGTGCAAAAGAACTCAGGATACAAAAAAACTAGCACAAGGTACTTGAGCCGCTTACACATTGCAGGATAAAGTAAATAAATACAGTAGCTAGAATATGGCACTCTTGTGACAGACTCTAAACCCAGTGGAATGCCTCTGAAATATTTTTTTTAATCCTTGTATTAGTAGCAAAGTCCCACCACCATAAAAGTAATATAGTACAATGTTTTAAATAAAAACAAACTAAAATATATATATCTAAGAGAAGAATTTTACAGTTATATCTCTTAAGTGCAGAAAATGGGACTTGGGCTTAGATCTTTCTTTAAATTAAATCCCCCCCACACAAAATCCTGTTCAATCTCAAAAGTAAATTGGTTTGAGGAAAAATGTTACCAAAGTTGCATAATTTCATTTGTTACTCCCACAGCTGGAAGTTAAGTTCTGAACAGTCTTGAAACGTGAATGTTCATCATTAGCCAGTGAAACAAAGGACTTGTCAAAAGCCCTCAGGATTTCTTAATCCTCCAAATATTGTTTTGCTTTCTCCTACATCTTTAGACAGCAATCCCTAAGTTTGCAAACAAAAAGAATGCAATATGCATCATACATCAAGAAAAGACGAAGTTGACGAAGAAGAACTTCCACGTTTCTGGATCTTTTCCTTGCTTCTTTCAAACTTCTTTATGATCTCAGTCACTATGCACACAGAGGAAGTGAGTCCCAGAAGAAACAATAAGTCTAGAAGAGATAATTAGCCTTTTAAAAAGTTGCTACTTAAAGATTAGGGCAGATTCACAAAGGAATACGACTTACAAAACCTTCAAATTGTCTCCCTATTATTAAGTAATTTGAGAAGAAGTGAAGCAAGAACCAATTTTTGCAGAACCAGACAAATAACATGCATAGTTTATGCACAAATCACAAGGACATGCACGATATTTCAAACTTTTGGAATATTTCGTAACTATTTTTATTAATACCTATGAAAGCAAAGAACACTAAGCAACATAATTAACTTTATACTGAAAAAATACTTTTTTAAAAAAACTTTTCCAAAGTCTATGCTTCATTTTGCCTGCATCAATACTCATACTGAAAACCTTAAAATACACAGGCACTTCAGAAACCTAAGAATGCAATCACCTGTTTTGTGTATAATACACATTTAATCATGATTTCCAAACAAAGGATCTAAAAGGATTTTTTCCCCTCTTAAAACAGGTCAGCAGGATTTGTATTCCTGCTGTATACAAATAGGCAGAAAGAACTCTCAGAGAATCACAGAATGATAGAGGTTAGAAGAGACCCTTAAGATCATCAAGTCCAACCACTAGCCTACTACTACAAAATCCACCACTAAACCATGTCCCCTAAATGCCATGCCCACAACCACCAGCCAATGCATTTACAAATTAATCCTTAATACACAGTTTTTAAAAAGAAACTGCTCTTACCCAAGACGCTCAGGCTCTCTGTTTGGAAAACCTTCTGAAGTGGAGGAAAGTAAATGACCAGTAACTGCCCCATTATAGATCCAAGGACAGCATAGCAAAACATTTTGTTACTACAAAGTCCAATCTCAAAGACGGATTTTGTCTGTAAAATAAACGATAAATCACACCGTACATGTAAATTCCATTGTCTAGACAGGAAAAATATTCATAACTACAGTGTTTTCATCTGGACTTTTACAGAAATGTAAAAATATATTGTTGACCTTGAAGATAATCCACAACAAGTTCTTGAGAGGCTAGTTTCATGGTAAACTGAATGTGTATCTTGTCTTCACAGTCAATGATCTGTTTACTGAGCTCACTTTTCTGCAAGTACAGTGCATTAGAAGGTGCACACAATACTAGAAGGACATGTTTTCTGATGTTCATATCAGAAAACAGACTGCCAATTAGCATAAGTGTAGTAGTATATACGTAGTAGTATATATTTTCTTCAACTAGCATAAAGTTTCAGACCTTTTTTCCTTAGAGCAAAAATATAAACAGAAAGAACAGTTTAAGCAACTTTCCTTAAAGTTACAAGTTAAAAATAAAATAAGGCCTCCAAAAAGCTTCAGATTCTGAAAAAGTTGCTGAACTGGCAGGATTTTCAGGAAAGAAAAAATCCAACCAAGCGTAGGTAGCAATACAAAGGACCACCACACTTCAGATTTTAATAAAACTTTCCTTGCTCCTGTGAGGACAGCAGCATTACTACCAGGCTCTGCATCATAAATTAAGGAAATCAACACTTATCTGTAATTTAAGAAATCCTATATAGTATTTTTTAATTTTAATTATTTTTATTTACCTATTTTAACTCCAAAGCTTCATAGTACATGTAAAGTAAATCTGCATTTGAAACAAAAACAGCAAGATCCTCCTTAGATGAAAAATACTGCTTTTGTAAATAATGTGTAAATGGCAATGTGAATCACTCACCTGAGATCTAGAACTCAATGCATTGAACATATCAAAAAATACAAAACAGGTGAAAGTCATGGTTGTATCTCGAGGTGTTATTACATTGTCTCGTAACTGCCAACAAAAAATAGGATGGTTTCAGCATGCTTTAATTTAAACCCTCAACAACAAAACATAGTTATTGCAATAATTCAAGTTTGACTAGCTACATAAAAGCAAAAACAACTGTTTGCCCCAAGCTGATTTAATAAATCATACAACAAGAATTACACACCTGTAATTTAAAAGAATTTAAAATTCCAAGCTGTAATTAAACAAAGACTCTTAACAAACATCTATGCAAGCAGACAGAATACCAAGAATTCTAGGCACTACAAGAAGTTTAAAAAAAAAAAAAAAACAACCAAACTTTCTTCTCTACTTGGAAAAGGAAAGCAAATGGCTGTTTCATAATAGCCTGGCTATAAGATTTTTAAAATTTATGCCCATTGGAGTTTTCCAAATATGTTTGGGTCCTGAAAAAGTCCCTGTTAAAACAGAGATTGGGCAATAGGACTGTATGATGAGCAACAGAACTGTACTGCTCATTTCAACTGCTGCTTTGAAATTCATCCCCTCCAATCTTCATTATTATTAAACAAGTATGGATAAATCTTACAACTAAGTTCATGCAAATTCCAAATTCCAACTGCTAGTATAAAAATGACTTCTTTTGAAAGTGTTTGCTACTACTTTAAGTTTTATGTTTTTTTCATACCTCTCTCCAGAAGACGAACAGTGTTCCACACACAATAATTATTGATGAAACCAGTATTTTAACAATCAGGTTTTTAGTCAAAATGCTGTCCTTTAAATTTCTTGGAGGCTTCTGAATAACATCTTTATCCACAGGCTCCACCCCAAGACTTAAAATCGAAACAACAACTTAGATTTTTATAATCATAGAAATAATTGCTTCTATATGAAGACCAGATTTTACAAGTTGAAAAAAAAGATTTTTATCTTCTCTGTACAGCTTAAGAATCACATAATTCAAATAAGCATCTGTTATTTTTCATCTTCAAAGCACTGAGTTATAAATGTTAGTAACAGGTAATATTCTAACACTGCAGTTTGAAAGCCTAAAGTTATGTGATATCAGACATTATCAAAATTAGTAGATGTCAATTTTAAAGGAATTTGCTGTATTTGTAATGTCCCTCATTTCTGCTACCTTAATCAGCCTAACTAAGGGATCCCCTACTATCTATCTGCAGTGAGGAGAGTCAGAGGAAGGACCCGAAGAGACACCAGTATCTTGCATTCAGGTTCCACAGACATATCCATGCTGTGACCCCAACCAAGCATTGTTAGACATTAAAGCAAACCAAAATAACGAACACTGAATTATAATATTTGCAGTATAATTCTAAGAAAAATGTTTGCTATGTTTCAGAAAAGTATCACTGAAACCTAATACTTCACAGAGTTTCTTCTACAAGCAAGCCTTTTCCTTGCTGAAATAACAGGACTACAGACCACTAACAGAGTTTAAAGTAAAGGTAAATAATTACTAACCTTTGAGCTGGAGGTCCATCCATAATAATATTGATCCATAAGATCTGCATGGCATTGAGAGGATTAGGAAAGTTCATTAATGTAGCCAGTGAGATTAAAGTCAATGCTGCTATACTCCTGTTGAAAGAATCCATTTTTATGACTGTCAGCATGGAACATTTCTGAAGATCTACTGATAACTGCTTCGTAAGCAAAACTTCACATATTTAAGAGTAGATACAGATTTTGACAAATTAAATCACAACTGACATAACCATAACTTTAAAAGGTGAGTACAGTTGGAAGGGACCTTCAGAGATCAAATCCAACTGCCTGGCCGCTTCAGAGCTAACCAGAAGTTAAAGCATGTTACTGAGGGCACTGTCCAAATGCCTCTTGAACATTGACAGGCTTGGGGCAGCAACCATCTCACTAGGAAGCCCGTTACAGTGTTTGACCACCCTCATGGTAAAGAATTTTTTCTTAATATCCAGTTTGAACCTCTCCAGCACAGCTTTGTGCCACTCCCGAGCATCCTGTCATTGTTCACTAGGGAGAAGAAACTAGTACCTAACTCTGCTTCCCCTTCCTCAGGAAGTTGTAGAGAGCAGCAAGGTCACCTCTGAGCCTTCTTTTCTGCAAACTAAACAAACCAACTGTCCTCAGCCTCTCCTAAAAGGACATGCCCTCCAGCCCTTTTACTAACTTTGTTGCCATCCTTCGGATGCATTCAAGTATCATAAAATCCTTTTTAAACTGTGGAGCCCAGAACTGCATGCAATATTCAAGGTGTGGCCACACCAATGCTAAATATAGTGGGAGAATCACCTCTTCTGACCAGCTGGCTGTGCTGTGTTTCATGCACCCAAACATGTAGTTTGCCCTCTTGGCTGCCAGGGCACACTGCTGGCTCATGCTGAGCCTGCTGTCAACCGGTACCCTCAGATCTCTTCCACTCATCTCCCAGTCTGTACCTCTGTCAGGCATTCCTATGTCCCAGGTACAGAACCCGACATTTTCCCTTGCTGAATTTCACAGTATGAAAGGCATGAATTCATTTAGAATCTGTAGTTAAAATGGTGTTCTGGCAATTAAAAGGCAGCACTTGTGTGTCTTAAAAACCTCCTGAACCTTAAAATGGCATTTCAGATTAACGCTCACCTTCCTAATTGATTTTTTCACTATGGAACTGGGTCTTATACTTTTATTGCACATGAAGTACATGGTTTTGAAAAACAAACTTCTTATACACTTTTGATATAAACACAACCAGACTGTGCACCTGTCACCAGTTCGACAAATCAATCAGAGCACACTACTCAGACTCCCTAAAAATACTCACATCACTGCTCATTAGCAAATGAGGAAACTAGGCAGAAGACTGAAAATAGATTAGCTGTTTGCAAACTTGGTATTAGAAACCTCTCTAAACAAGTTACGCACTAATTGGTTTCAGTGCAAGATTAAATGGTTTCATATCCAACAAGAAGTGAGCAAAGCTTACAATAATTCTGAATTCAGAGCTCTACTGAACCCTCATATGCTCTCCCTACAAAGAGGGGCAGAAAAAAGGGTAACTCATTCATGAGAAACCTAAGGCTACTATATCCAAGGCTAGCAGGCATGCACACTTCCCTAAAATATCTATGCTTCATGCTTTTTCAGAAGCAGAATAAGTCTCCTACCAATTCAGGACACTATACAAGATGGAAAATATACAACACTTCTTACAGTTTTTAGGCAAATTTTAAGAGGTTGGTGAGGTATATTTTCCATGAATTTTCTTTGATTATTTTTGTTTGTTTTAATTTCTGAAACTTTGGTCAACCACTCCAAAATAAATGGCTTCAAAAAAAGTACACTAACAACACAACGAAGAAGAAAACCACATTCCTGAATCCTAATTCAATAAAATAGGCTCAATACATTTTTGAAACTGAGGCTTCATAAACTTATCTTATATGCAGATAATTTAGGCAACACCACAAATGCATAGGGATCCTTATATGCAAGAAAAGGAAGTCAGTTTCACAGAACTCACTCCACAAAGCAGTATATGGATTACAGAGAAGTTGACCTCCTGTTTCCCTCATTTTCTCTGATTGAAATACATTTTCTGGTTAAGAAGGGAATGACTACCCACTTCTCCTTTAAACAAGAGCCCTAAGGCAAAGCTATTCTGTTACTCTTCATCCTCTCAGTTACTGACTTTTCACATCTCAATAGGAAGAACAAAGTTAGAGGTCTGTTTACTGCACTGTTTTCTGGTTATTTAAAAATGAAACAAGCCATGAAGTACAACATACTGAAAATTCAGTCCTGGAAATCTTTTGCAGTTATGACCACTGATATTTCCAGTGCACGGTGTATCAGCATACTATGTAAAATCTAAAATGTTTGTGTGAATTTATACAGCATCTGCTTCATGATGTAGTTAGCACTGTCTGATATCAAAGATGTTTTAGACTTACGTGCTCAGCTGAAATCTAACAAAATTTTTTATGTTGTTATAAATTCCTTTACCCTCTTCAATTGCAGACCTGCAATTAAAAACCAAAGATTACACCATTTGACAAATAAGGCTACTGCCAAAAAGCTTAAAACAAACCAAAAAAGTTCGTCATTTCTGTTATTTTAATCAGAAATACAAGTGTCAAGAAACAAGAGGAGTTAACGTTCTTTGACAGTCATTGTAATTTATTATAAGATCAATTGCAATGGTTCTTATTCTGGCCTGCTTAACTAAGCTTTCAAAATTAAATGTCAATACTAAAATTTCCTCCTAGTCTTTTAAAATACACCACCATCCCTGATGAGGCCTTCTGAGTCAAGGTAGATAATTTTAAAAAAAACAAAACACACACTTTTACAAAAATCATAGAAATACATCATGATTTCAGAAGACCATGTATTCTTACTGCACCAGAATGAAATACGTACAAACCATCTTTTCAACCTCTACCATATGTCAAAACTTGTCTAACAAATTGTGAATTACAGCAGTAATTAAGTGATTTCTAATACGTAGGCCAAGTATACTCTGCTGCAAAAAAAACAGTCTTTCTTTCATTCACTAGGGAAAGTTTCATTAAAGCTGTATAGCATAACGTATCTACGTAAATGCCACCTACATTATTGTTTGAAAATCATCATCCACGAGGATCATATCTGCTGCCTCTTTACAAACATCTGTTCCAGTTTGCCCCATTGCTACACCAATATCTGCAGCCTTCAGAGCAACAGCATCATTCACTCCATCTCCTGTCATAGCTACTACTGCACCATTATTTTGCAGGGACTAAAGAAAGGAAAAAGAATTTAGATAGTGCTTGAAATAACCCATCCTATAAAACTGTTCTAGACACAAGCATTTAGCTGTTCCCCCCCCATTTTTTATAATTCCATTATAAAATCCTAAAGTAATGCATTTGTTTGTATATTAATGAATTTTTTATACAAGATTTTAGGTTAAATTTTAGTTCATATATCCACAGAGTCTACATTTGAAAGTTAAGGTATACAAAAGCTGCATTCAAGAGAAAATAGAGCTATATAGAGAGACTGATACTATACTTATATGTTAATGTTATCATCCTCTTATAATTCTCAAAAATATTCCAACAGTCTCATAATGTTTTACTTCCTTCTCTTTATTGTTGCTTTTCCAATTGTTATACTACGCATGTCACTCGTTAGCTTTGTTTCTAAGCTTCTGAACAGAAGCATTACCTCAGACATGACTTGAAATTCATGCCCTTTTATCCTGTTCTGAGAAGTAGCAGAAATACGGTTCTCTCAAGTTCCTATAGTCAACTCAGCTGCAATGCAACACAGTCTCAACTCCCAGCTCCCAACATACAAGAAAGCTGATGTTGACTCCCAGCAGCTGCATATCCTTTGTGGACTTAATATATTTTTTCAAGTAATATTTTCAAACACACTTCACTTTTAAACCATTCATATTTCTGGTCTCATCTAGACACACTGTACCACAACGTAGTTTAAGTAAAGGCACTACAAACAGTACCAATAGTCGCTGTCCAGCACCTCTAGTCTCTAGTGAGACATACCTTTATAATTTTTAATTTATGTCGGGGACTGGCTCTGTAAAATACAGCAACCTGTTAAAAGCACAATGAAGAAGCAGTGAAAATTTGAGAAATTTCAAGACTCATGTTGCATACTATAAAGCTAGAGGATAAAAACATTATCTAAGGCCAACTATGCTCTCATTAGCTTTGAGACTGAAGCATCAGTAAAATGTATTTTGATTAGAGTGAAACCATTAATTTAAGAGAAGACAAAGTGTGTCCTGGTAAACAAAATTGGTGCTACTTATTTCAAGATAGAATTTGCAGTTTAAAAATCCTGAAAGAGTGAAACAACTGAGTTACAATGGCTTGCTATTGGCTTTCCTGACTAAATTCATGCAGACAACTGCCATGCTGACTCAGTAAATAGTGCTGCTTTTCTTGTCAGCACTAGTGGCAAGCTACTCAGGAAATTTTAATTTTACTATTTTATGTAGCATAGCATTAAGACATTGAAGTTCTAATGTCAAATAATGAAGATTCTAGCTTCGAAGGAATTATTTTTCAGCACTATTTTGATCTCTGGTCTACTCTAAGTTGAAATTTGAGTAAGTGGAATTCAGCTTTCAATGAAGATCCATAATGATAACACACACATCTACTCTTCCTTTTCAAGAGGCAGGATAAGAAGTTAGATTTCTCAGCAGACACATTAGACTGTACACAGATATCAACCTTATTGGTTGTTTTTACTTAATTCTTAATAAGATTTTAAATATGTGCCTGAAAACAAATTGTGTCCGAGGTCAAATGTGCACAAATGAAAATTTGTTGCTGTTTCTAGTTATTTAATGTGAACAGCCTGTAAGAACAAGTATTACTAAATAAATCAGATATTTGCCACACAATTCTTTTGTTTTTTTGTTTGTTTTTGTTGTTTTTTTTTTTTTTGCTAAATTTGTTTTTTGAGACTCGCCAACGACAGACACAAAGCTTTCAAGTTAATGTGCTCACACCATATGCATACTTCTTGATTGTAAATACCAGCTTTTGGCTTAGTTGCATCACTCAAGCATGATGCAGCTTTTTTTTGCATTTTGCGCTCTTTTGCAAACAGGACAGTGTTTTGATGCATAAATTTTGCAACAGAGACAAGTTTGACAATTACATTTATTATGACTTTACATTTGCAACGATGATGTTGGTTAATACATTTATTTATTTAATAAGTAAAAGGTATTAACCAGCCAATGTAATGAACAGATCTTTTCAAAATTCTTAACCAGTGGCCTCAGATCAATCTAAAATCATTAAACATACAGACAGCTCCTCTTATGAATTACAAAAGGATGGACTGTCTGAACAAGCAGATTTAAAGTGTTATACATATAAGCTACTCAAAGAAATGAAATTGTCTAAGTGTCTAACAATACAAAAAGGTGATGCTCACTAAAAGGTGGCAAAATGAAACTTCCAATACAGTTGCTGAAAAGTTAAAAAAACAAAAACAAAAAACACAGCTATTTGAATCATTTGAAGAGACTGAACTAATGAACTCACTAAAAAGATAACCTTGTGAGTTGAAAGAAAAGCTTCGTACAATCTTGTGTTAGACTGAAAGACTTTTGTTGGACCTGTGACAGCTTAATACTCTGTACTAAAAGCTTCCACTAATTTAGTGTATCACCTCTTTCTATTATTGGTAACTCAAAAGTTAAATTTCAGCTTTCCACAGATAAATGCATTTCTCAATACAAAATATATACTTTACTGCATTTCAGTAACATGTTAAAACAAACCTTTGGTGTTATTTGAGAAAGCTGCTGAATATCCAGATCATCTATTTCTTCTCCAGAGATTGCCTGTGAATTTTTAGAATACAATCCTAGTCGACTAGCTGGAAATAGATAATAAAAAGGTGTTACAATAATAAACTTTAAAAACCAACATTAAGCACATAATTATTTTTAGAACTATTATTTTCTGCAGCATTTCAGATTTGAAATGACCATAGCAGAACACCCTATTGTTAATAATAATAATCAATAACACCTTATTGATTCAGTACACTGAAGTAAGTTACTTGAATTCTTGAGAAACACAAATTAACAAGCCTATTCTAATCAGATATTTATTTCCTTTAAACTTTTTAGGTCTTAAGGTCTGTATCTCATTGCGTTAGGTACACTGTAAATATAAGAGCCCAGTCCTCTCTAAAGACTTTACAATTCAAAAGTAACAAGACAGAAAATGAGATGGGGATATGCACAACTCTCAGCTGCAAGTCTGTAACTGACAAAGTACTGGTAATTTGGGGATGTACTTGTTATGTGCACATTCAACTTTTTCAGCATCATCCTGTATATAAAGAATCTATATTCTGGCTGAAGTACTACACTTTCATGTATTATATTATAAAAATAAGTTAAGTAATTTCAAAATTTATTAATAGTACTTAAACTTCACAGTTAGTTACATGGACACAACTGGATCAAGAAAGCATCAGTGCCATATCCATCCTAAATATTGTCAACACCTATTTTAGTTTCTCTCTGTTGCTGTAAGACAAGCATCCAAAGCTGAGGGTAGGCAGGGTGGTGTTGGGTGTGTAACAGTAAGAGTCAAATCAAGCATGTTATGACAGAATGCAGTAAGAAAAATATATAGTCTAAAACAGCAGTCATACATTACCAAATTAGAAAAACTACAATTCAAGCTGAAATCCAAGTATCACTTCAGACTAGATTTTTTTTTTTTTTTTTCTAATTCCACCACACCATATGTTAACCCAATACACAGAACTCACAAATATTAAAGACTTAATACCCACACTTCAAACCAATTAGCTAGGCATTGCCAACACAGAAAACAAGTGAAAAATGAATAAAGTGGACTATTCATACCAATGGCGACTGCAGTCTCCTGTGAATCTCCAGTAACCATTTTTATTGCAACTCCAGACATAATAAGTGTAGTGACAGCTTCTTTTACACCAGTCCGTGGAGGATCAACTATTCCCACAAGCCCCAAAAAAGTCAGTTGTCCTAACTCAGGACCAGAAGCTAAGGCCAGAACTTTTAGGAGACAAAGAAAAAATAAATTAAGAATTGAAAATAACATTTACACCAGTTAAAACAACTGCTAATATTTGTTTTCTAAAATTAAAACAACTGTGTCTGCATATTGACCAGAAGCCTCAGAGATGAAAACATTTATGAGTAGCTTCATTCATCTGAGTATTCCACTTGAAATTAGCTTAACACAAGTGGATATTCAGAAGTGAGACCTAATTGAACTAGTAGGTTAGAATAAAGCAAAAGACAGGGATTATTTTTTTTCTTAAACCTCGGTAGCAACATCTGTAACCTTAAGTATTCAGAATAGCCTACTGCATTTCTTTTCTTCTAACGAGAAGTCTTTTTATCAAACACACATTTCAGATTTAAAGAAAACTTTCCTATTTGTTCTCAGCTGAAAGTGTTGATGCTTCCACTGTGTGGAAAAGGAAAGCCATTTAAGCCTTGTGGTTTCTGTGTACACGCATGGTCTTTTATGCAAGAGGACAAAGGGAGGATCTGTTAACGTATTTTTATTTTCTGCCCTTTTTTGTTTGTTTTTAAATAGAAGCAGATTTTATTTTTCTGGGATGTCTTTTACAGTAGGAACCTTAACTCAAATATATTTAAATGAGAGATTTGCAAGAGAATAGCAGATTCACTTTTTTCAAATATTACACAAGATTTGCTGTTTGACAGTTATCCAAGGCAGGCATGTAAAGAATGATTGTTTGAAGAAAACAGGTACAAAGAGATACTACTCCTAGTGAACCCTCCCAATTTCTAGGAATTTGTATCTTAGGAACTTCCTGAGCCTTGACTGTCTTGGATTTACGTGGCAAGGATTTGGTAGCAGGCGGGCTGCAGGGGTGGCCTCTGTGAGCAGAGCCCAGCAGCTGCCCCATGTCAGATCAGAGCCACCTCCAGCCAGCTCCAAAAGGAACCCACCGCTGGCCAGAGCTGAGCCTGTGAGTGACACAAGTTGGGCCTCTGGGAAAGCAGATTTAAGAAATGGAAAAAAAAATGGTGAAAGGAGGGGAAGGTGGTTTTAGTTTTCCTTTAGTTTCTCACTGTTCCAATCTGCTAGTGACAGGCAATAAATTACATTAATCTCCCTATGCTGAGTCTGTTTCACCTGCGACAATAATTGTTGAGTGATCTCCCTGTCCTTAACTCAACCCTTGAGCCCTTTCCATCATATATTCTCCCCCTTTCCCTTTGAAGAGGGGGAGTGAGAGTGGTTGTGGTAGAGTTCAGTTGCATAGCAGAGAAAAACCACTACAGCCACACAGTACCCGTAGTTCCACATTTAAAATCTCTGGATGGACATAACAGCCTAGAGATCTCTTTACAGAAGCCAAAGACAGACAGCTATGGTGACCTGTATAATGCTTACCCACAACCACCTCCTATCAATCATCTAATGAAAAATACTTCCAGCTACATTTAAAAATCTGCACAGTAGGTTAATATAAAATGTAATCTTAATGGCATCTTCTGACCTGCAATCAGTTGTGCTAGCCTAACTCACAAAGGTGCCAAGAGCCAAAGAGGAATATGAACACATTCACATTATTATTTTTTATTTATAATAAGATCTATACTGAGATGTGGAAGCTATCAACTAGCAATGTATTTTTCAGTTATGGTCAGACGCAGGAGATGACAGGAACCAGCAATACCTTTTCTCACCTGGTGCAATTTAATCTATGTTGTTATGCAGGCCTTAAGCTACATACAGCACCTGTTTTCCACTCCCCCATTTTAATGAAAAACTAACCAACCCAGTGGCACTTACTGAACAGTAATAAGTAAACAGTGTCATTTAAAAGTGGCTATTTGAGACACTGAAAAAGTCTTACCCCTAAGTCCTGCAGAGCCCATGGACGTCTTCTCTTGCTGGTATTGCTCTCTCTGTTGCTGAACAAGAGGTAGGGTCTGTCCCTTACAGTTATATGATGTACAGTACTTAATGACTTGTTCATAGGCACCTTTCATAAAGCAAACCTCTGGTTTGTCCTAAAAGAGAAAGGAATTATGTGCACACATGTATACATATAAAAATACACATTGTATATGCACATATGTACACATAAGAAAGAATGGCATATCTGTACTTCTTGGAAAAGTCTTCAGAACATATAATGCAGATTAAAGCTATGCTTCTAAACCTAAAAATCCATTATTTGAAATCTCTCTCTACACAGTATATATTTAAGAGTGTTAATATCAAAATAGCCAAGATAATAATCAGTATCTCATTTCAGTAGACATCATACATTTTAGACATTGTGGGGTCACGGTTTATAAACAAAAGAGGCCATGCAAAGGACAGCAATGAAACCTACACAGAATGTTAGACTTCAAAGATCTCCAGTTCATCATCTGACCCTGTTTTCCTCCATAGGGCATTAAATATCACCTGTATCCTTGTATCACACAACTCCAACATTTTTCAGAAAGACTCTAGCTCTGATGGCATCAAAGTGCTAAAAATATACCATCCTTCAACATTTACTCCAACGCTAAATCAACTCATCCTTTCCCTTACCCTCTTTTCCATTAAGAATTGCTGCCTTGGCTCAATTTCCAATCACTGATTCTCATCTTCTCTCCCCTGTTGTGCTAAAAAGCTCTTTTTAATACATCTGTTTTCTCCCTGTGAAAGTGTTTATGCAGAGTCATCAAGATACCTCAATTTTTCTGATAGGCTTAACTGACAGAGCTCTAATTCTACTGTATTTTTTAGCCTTTGAATAATTTATGCTCCTTTTTAAACCATTTCCAATTTTTCAACAATCTTTTAAAAATGCTCATACGAAAACACATCAGACACAGTGAATCAGTGAGTAGGAACTGCTTGATGATTTTTTTCCTACTTTACATACAGACAAGGATTATACCACCTCATTCTCTATAAACAAAAAAGGAGTCAAATGCATTGTTTCCAAAGCAAAGATTTTACTGCGATACTGAATGACTGCTTGCAAGCCATTTTTGGTCAGAAATACCATGACATTTTCCACAAATCCAGTATCTGCTGTTGAACATATCTCCAGTTACCAGACTGGCAGCGATTATGGCAATATTCTTAACAAAAATATTCAGATTGGTCTAAATGAAATATACATGTAAATATGTACATGAAAGCACCAAAAGATGGAAAAGGAGATTTAAGAATTGCTTGTATTCGTAATCCAAAACATGCTAACATAAAATCTGCGAACACTGAGCAATGTGCTGTCCACATCAAAAACAGAAAACTCATGTTTTCAAACAAAAGCATTTTTTGACTATTCAACACCGATACATCTTCTTGCTTTTAATTCTTTATATAACTATGCAGACCTGAAAAAGCAGAAGATTCACAGACTTGCTTTAAATGTTTGATAAGGGAGGAGAAGGAAGAAATGCCAGGTAGACATTCAAAGTCTCAGATATCAAAACGCTTAGAATTATTTCCCAGTATGCCTTTTATAGAAAGAATTTCTTGTCCTTCTTAATCTCTTTCAGAACTTGAAACTGAAACTAGATAATCAAACCATATTCCCAGGACAGTGCACTACCACCAGCTTGCCATGGTCTCTGAAGTGAAAAATGAGGACATTAACCAGGGTACATAACTATTCTACAGAACCAGTGCACAAGAAAATTGTGATTGAAGTTTACCTGCTGTGCTCTGTGAACGCATTTAACAGCCATCCATTTTTGTTCTGAGCTGAAGGGATATTCAGCCTTCCTTACATAGTCCTCCTGGATCCCATCTAAACCCATCTGCATAAAACAGAAAAAGCAACATAATGTAAGCACCTTTCTTTTCCAAACAACTAAACAATTTATTGAGACTTCTTAGTTAACAATAAATCACTTTCATTTCCAAAATTGCTTTTCAGAACATTGCTCCATGTAGACAAACTTCTGAAAAACAAGCACCAGAAGAACCTGGTAGCTTCTTTTGAGGCTTCAGCATAAGTCACACCATTTCAGCGTATATCTTTGATTCAAGGATCTTGATATATGTTCCAGATTATGACCATTCACAGACAAGTTTTACAATGACTAGCAATTTAGTTCTTTGTTTGACAAAACACATCTAAAATCCCAGCGCATATTTTGTATTTTTTTTTAATCTATACAATTTCTCTGCTAAAAGGGCATAAAAAATTATTAGACAAGACTGACAGTCTGGAGGACGCAAGTCACTGATTTAAAGTTCAAATGATCTAACCTGAAATGGCTTTTTTTTTTTTTTTTTTTTTTTTAACTGTTAGCTGAATTCCCCCAAACAATTAATGTGAAACTAACCATGAAGATTCCAGGCAAAATGCATTTCATTCCCCACCCCAAAATGCAACTCAGTGAATTCCATGCTCTCTCCTTAACCAAGTCCAAGTGCCAATTAAAAAAAGATGCGTAAGTAGCAGCCTGCCATAAGCCATTCTCAAGTACTTATGGAACTTCACATCTCCTTCACTACCTCCCTTTCCTGCCACAGATGTGAAAGAATCCCCATTCTTCTCTGTTTCTATGGGCTCTTGACAAAATATCACTTTAGTCCTTTCCAGTCAAAGACTGTAGACTTGGAATAAAATCTCAGCAAGATGGTATCTCAGTCCTCAGTTACACAGGGAGGAAAAAGATTGTAATGCATTCACCTTTCAATATTTTTATGATTTTATTTACCTTCACAGAAAAATCAAGTACTCAGATATCTTGCTATGTTTCTCAGTAACTGTACCAAGTGTCACAGCATAAAAAAAATCATTTAACCAGAGTGTCCACAATTCAAACTACCTGTGCCCAGCACTTAAACGGCACCGTAAATGGTGCAGCCACCAACATATCAGTCATCAACTTATTACTACTTCTGATGAGAACTGGAAAAGAGCACAGTCAATATGCAACAGGTAAATTAGCCTATGGCAGACAAAATAGCAGTACTTCAATTCTAAATAACTTTTATCTTTCAGAATGCCCAAAGACTTCTAAATGATAAGAAACACAAGAGATAAGCAGTTGCAATACAAATCTAGGAGATGCAAATAAGGGAAAAATGAGAAAAAAATACATTTCTACATACTTGCCACCTACCATGAATCAAAAAAAGCACCATTAAGTACCCACCTTCATAGCAAGTGCAATTAAAGCTCCTTCTGTTGGCTTCCCCATTAAGGTGTTGTTTCTAATCATAGCATCATTACACACACAGCCAGCCTAAAAGATGAGGACGGAAAGGGGAGAAAACATGACACAAAGTAAATGTCATGTGCATAACTCTAGTGCTATCATCAATTAAAAGAAACCTGTCTCTGCCAATATCTCACCTCAACGATTTTGCTAATGGATGGGTTGTTATAACCATGAATAACTTCACCATCAAGCATCACTTCTCCGAACCTGTTATAACCTACTCCAGTAACCTGTAAGACAAAGAGCCAAAGGTAGCATGTAATGTAACATTTGCTGGGTTCTTAAATTGTTTTAATCTCAGCTTTTTACTACGAACTATAGAAAGCTAAAACAATGTCATGCATAATGATGCATTTTACCCAGTGCGAATAGAATCCTCTACTTAACATCTAATGTAGCAGGTACCAGATTAGGGAACAAACCTGAGGGCAACTGAGTTTTTCAATTAAACATTTTAGGCATTATTTTTCAAAAACGTAACAATTTTATTCCCATCTCCTTACTCAATTAGGACATTTTTTTTCCTCTCCCCTCCTCCTTTTGCTTTTTAATTTTTTCCTCCTATTCCTGGTTGATAATGCATACCCCCTTGGGTGGAATGGAAGTACACAGCCAAGACCTACTTTCATGCAGGAAGAAGAAAATCACAGTTGAATGGCCTCTCAGCTGAGACTTTCGAGAGGTGTTAAAAACAGTAAAACTGTAGATTTAATGCATAAAATGTAGGCATCCCGTTAGGATCCAAAAAGTCTTGAATTCTACAGCATTAACAGCTAGTATATTTTACAGCTATTTCAAATTCTCTTTCCATTAGGACAAAGGAGTTGATTTCACACAGCTATAAACAAATTATGCTAGTAGTGAAGAAAAAGGCAATTAAAGCATTCCTATAAAAATTTAAGAATAGAAAATAAGCACCAAGAAATATAAGCAAACATAGGTAAATAACAGGAAAGGATAAAGAAAATTCCAGTATTTACTACTACAAAAAATCAGTAAAGCTAATGGAGGGTTTTGTCAACGTGAATAAAACTCTAAGCATGAGGAGTTCAGGAATTCATGAACTTGTTTAAAGTACACTCCCATGGAACTACATATAGAAGCATGCCTTGCTGCTTTTCCGTTCCTATTGCTTTTGCTTCTCTTTTGTGCATTTACTTCAGCCTTTGCAGCAAACGCCCGACCTCAACCACAGCTTTATGTCCTGCCTCTACTTTAAACTCTATCCATTATGAAAAAAGCTAGTATGACAGTGCACTCAGTAAGAAGGGTCCATACTACACATCATCTTTTAGCCAACAGCTGGATACCCCTCCTACTTCAACTGTTCATAACAGATACATTTTGTTTTTATGCACATGCTACAAAACAGTCCCATTTTCCATACTGAAAAAAAACATGCCAAGTCTCATTTTTGTAATGCATCTCAGCATCTTTTGTTACGACCTACAGAACTTTTACATAATATATAAAGTGAATTCTTCTGTAACCACAGAATGCTTGGATAATACACCTCAAAATCTGAAATACTAGATGAATAGAATTAGCTAGAAATTGAGGAACTGAGATTTGGTGCAACCAATTTACACTTCCTTAATTAATGCTTTATATGAAGTATAAACAAGAATATCTCAGCTGATACACACAGTGAAGTAGAAGCAAAATTTAAGTCTAACAGAGCTTCACTACATACCTCAGCATGTTGCCCATCTGAAGTAAAAATATGAGTAACGGTCATTTCATTCTTTGTCAGAGTTCCAGTTTTATCTGAACAAATTACATTGCAACAACCTGAAATAACCAATTAGTACTTGTAAGACAAGGCCTGTCTAGAATAAAATGAGTAGTTAACAAGAACAAGAGTATTCAAGACATGCAAATTTCTAGAAACACTGCAGCTGTCTTTGGGGAAAAAAAAGATGGGATTTAATAAAGACAGGAAATTTTCGACTGTTTGTGAATAGCTGTGCAAAGTTCTTCACAAGTTTGTTTGATAAATTAAAAAAGCTAATTAAAAGCCCAAATTGACAAGTTGTCCCAAGTGGTTCCATTCACTACCTCCTTAATTTTGCTCTGATGCATCTCAAACTATACTACTGAAGTCTCAATTGCGACTACCATTGAGGAAGAAAGTTAAGAGCTTGCTTTACAGCAGTCATTTTTCTCAGTCTATAAGTGTGACTTACTACTAAAGCCACAATTTTTAACGAGATTAAAAAGATTACAGAAATGTGGAAATATATACTTGCTGTTTTAAGTCAGGAAAAGTATTTTGAAACAGTGTTGCACTGTTTTGACATTCCTTGACCCAACAGCAGGAATTGAAAAACCAACAAAAAAAGCTTGCAATACTAATGAAACTGCTAAAGGCATTAGAAAATATATTCCTAGTCTTCAAAGGAGAAATTCAACTGCAGCAGAATTACTTAAATTACGATTTCTGTTTCTTTTTCATATACTACGAATTACGTTTCATGACCGAAACTAGGTACAGAATGTTTTCAAGCTTTCATCTTTTAAATATTTTAGGTTTTAATATAAGCAGCACGACATCCTTAAGGTACATTATGATTATAAAGATTTTTCCAATATTCAAACTTGGATTTGTTTCCAACTGTCAAAAACATTCAAATTTATGCCAAAAAGTTGATTTAAAAACTGTTTCACAAATCTGTTATTTAGCAAGAACATCTTAGAGCTAACTAAAAATACTTCTACTGACATATTTTCACTGTTCTACTGTGAACGAAGAGTACTCCATACATCTAATTACACATGCAGGTTTGAGTATTACTAGTGTGACATGTAATTAATCAGACTGCTTACTGCAATTCAAAAACCAAGTGCTGATAGGGCACACAAAAGCATTGACTTGAATTCTTACTACTCATGTAAAAGACATTCATTTTCAAAATGTTTTAAAGATACCCCCACACTGCCGGCAAATAAGAACACCTGCTTCATTTTACCATTAGCCATCGAGATTCTTATTGATTTCGTAAGATTTATATCCAACTACTATCTCTAAGTTAGTCTTGCCATACCTAAAGTTTCAACAATAGGGAGCTTTTTTACAATAGCCCGTTTCTTCACCATTCTCATCACACCCAGTGCCAGTGTCACTGTTACCACGATTGGGAGTCCTTCAGGGATTGCAGCTACAGCCAAACTGAAACAAAAATAAATACACAAATCTTGTCTTAGAATGTCATAGATGAATACATAGTAATAATGCATTTACAGCTGAGAGCGTTGCTTCTGTACTTATCTGTTAACAGAGATTAAAAGTGAAAGGAACCAAATGTCATCTGATTCTATTTGTATACCACTTAAGACACATGCTGAAAACAGTAACAATGTACAATGGCTTAGACACTTCTACCCATACAAAAGAAAAAAAGTTGGGAAAAAAACAATTGCACATTTGTTTTGCATACAGGAAAACACTAGTGAGGACTGTGCAAAGCAGCCCAGGTTGTGAAGAATAAGTGTAGTCAGCACTAAAAAGAATTGGGATATGCCACCACTCCAAGTGACTGATCATCCACAGCTATCACTTCTAGATCATGCTATAGCAGCATGCTAAGTGTTGGAATGACAGAATAAGATCAGATCACAGTAGCTCATTATACAATGTTTGAAGTTGCAGTTCCTGGTGCCT
Source organism: Cygnus olor (assembly GCF_009769625.2). Classification (NCBI taxonomy): domain Eukaryota; kingdom Metazoa; phylum Chordata; class Aves; order Anseriformes; family Anatidae; genus Cygnus; species Cygnus olor. The sequence continues at coordinate 45,385,174 of NC_049170.1, read as the reverse complement.
TCCTGCACATATCCCCCCTCCCCAAGTAAATCTCCATAGATCCTGTTATTTAAAAAAAAAAAAAAAAAAAAAAAAAAAAACACTTTTTATTAAAGAAACGCTTCTGCCCTATTCACTGTCCATGTAATAGCAACCCAGCAACTTTTCTGAGAGTAGGCAGCTAGACCATAAAAACTCAGTGTTATTCTCAGCAGACAACAGCCTGGAATTAAGTTTTCATAATGTGCTGGAAAACGAGCTAATGAAGTACACAAGTAATTCAGTTTTATTTGATGCTACTTATAATACTGCATTTTCTTTACTCAGTGACAGAAATTCAAATTGCACGACTCTATTGTCTGTTTACAGATGTTCCTAAAACTCTCAGAAACCTCCATACAAATACACAATTTAAGAGACAGAAAAGTATGTCCTGTATCATTAAAAACGAGTATGAACTTGCTTTTTTAAGCACAAAATCTGTTTTTACTTTGTATTACTTATCTAAACTTAAAAGAACAGACTGCGTGCAAGCACATTATAATATACATCACTAGCTTTCACAGACTTCCTATCATGCATAATCTACGCTATTTAAAAAAATATATATATATACATATATACATATATATACATATATACATATATATATATATATATATATATATATATCTTACCTCACTCCAATTGTGAACATATCAAGAATATGTTTTCCTTGCAACCAGCCAACCAGCATAATAACTCCTATAAAAAAAAAAAAAAAAACAGTTGTCATGGTAAATACAAAACCAATGTGCACTGTAGCCCATCATTAAAAAGAACTCAGCCAAACTTATCATTATGCTGCCTATAAAAATCCATTATTTCTATCACTGTTGGAGCATGATTCCATTAGTACAGCAAAGGTGAAGAAAGTTTTTGCCAGTCAGATTGCCCAATCATACCAGCAGTGGGGTACTCATGCACACCTTGAATCAGAAGAGACACTGCAACTTGAAGCATTTAGATGGCCAAAAAAAGTCAGAAAAGCACGTTAGTGGGCAGAAGTAAACTTGCATTGTAAGGGGGGTTGTTATGTCACATCAGTAATCTTCAGATTATTACTTGCATGAACTCATTAAACAGCGGCAAACAAAATCAGAAGTCAAAATATCTAAAAGGAGATCAAGTCCCTCAGTTTTCCCAAACCCATGGGTTGGTTTCAGTCACAAAATAATTTGTAGTTGTTTTGCATAAATCTCTTACCTATGATACCAAAGGAATACAAGGAAAGCTGTTTTCCTAAGAGATCCATGCTCTTCTGCAGAGGTGTCTTTGGAGCCTTGGTGAATGGTAAACACCCAACAGTTAACAAGCAGAAGTTAAAAGCATAAACTGTATCCTGTTTCTTCAGGTATGCAAGCTTCAAGACCTTGTCTTGAAACTAACTCGACTAAGATGTAGTTATACAGTATGCTTCCATGTGTTTACTTTGTGAAAACACAGACTACTTTGTTCAATTCTCATGTAGAAGTCAAGAAGTTCAAAGAACACTTCAATGAAATGAACTTTTTTTTTTTTAGAAATATCCTTCGGGAGTTTTCTGATGTCTACAGCAAAATCTAATACAAAAGGTCATATCAAGGATTTTAAAAAAAAAACATGGGCTAAAAATAACTGCATTTCTTCTAGACAGAAAAGTTCTTGATAACAAGAACAAAACTGACTTTTCAAGGCAGAGGCATTAAAGCCCTGGAAGGCCAATTATATTTCAGGAGGAATTTGCTAACAAGCTGCAGAAAATACAAGTTAGCCAAATAGGAAGCTATAGAAATATTTAGTGCCAAAAAACATATAAAAAAAAGGAGGGAACACCAAGAAAAAAATTAAATAAAGAGATAATAAAAATTAGGAACATAGATTTTTATATTAACATATGGTAGACCCACAGTATGGAAAGTATGGCAATAAAAGGGAAACTGCATCAGTGTAAAATCTTTGTTCTGCAAGGTACGAAAAAAGTGTACACACCATGGGGGAATTCTGATATTAAGTTTGATTCACCCTTACCTTCAAAATTTACTTTTAAAATAAGATTACTGCAATAAGCATCATAAACATAACCCCACTCTGATATTTCAGAATGTGTGTGTAAAATGTGCACACTTTTTGTTGCTGGTCTTTCTTCATTAATAAATGCAATTGCTCCAATATAAACTACATACCATAATCATATTTTCCTCACATGTGTAATAAAGTGGATTACATTCTGGGTGACAGAACAGCAGTATTCCCTTGAAAGGTCTAGTAAGGCACTGCAGCTAACAACGTGAGGTCAGTGACACACTCCCAGCTGACATATTTGATGCCTCACCTAATGCCCTTAGTTGTTCTGTTCTGGCAGATTTCAGAAATGTAATTTGGAAAAAAAAATGTGCTGCCTATAGTAGGCCTGATCATGCCCTGACAGCTGAAAATAGACTGTCACCTTATGACCTTATGTTGGTCAGAGAGCCAGGGAAGGCTGTTGAAACACAAAGTACTCCAAGAGTCTGACTTTCCATGTGGATCAGAGCACTGCAATAGAGAAGGTTACTACAGGAGTTTAGTATACTGAAGTCAAAGGGAGCTCTGTAACCTTGGAAGGATAGGCTAGAGATCATGAAGCAGCAGGAAACAAATTCATAACCCGAAAATACACCACTCCTCAAGGGAAAACATAATCCTGTGCACACAGCACACAAATCTGTCATAACAGATACCTTTTGCACAGACATAGTTCCACTTGAAAAAAATACACTTCCACAAATTGCAGCAATATTTGTTATACCTTTTAAAAGCTTCAGAAAATTATTTTCAAAACTAACATTTTTAGGTCACCAATGGATAATTTGTTACACTGAATCCAATTACTACTTTCATGTTCAAGAGAGAAGATCTGTTTAATACTATTCTTTTCTCTAGCGAAAACCAATGTAATTAAATCTAACAAAGTTCCTATGGAATAAACTCCAAAAATGCAGTTTCAATGAATGACATATGCATTTACAAAATTTACGCTGTCATTTCTAAATATCCATTCTTACCTCTTCTGCTTGCATCATTTTAAAAACCTCTCCAAATTCAGAGTTTTCTCCTGTTCCAATGACAATGCCCTAGAAAAAAAAAAAAAACACCACCAAAAAGCAGTCATTTCAGATCTGAAGTTTTATTTTAAATGTACATGATTGTTCTTGACAGCTTTGACTTAAGTAGTCAATGGGCAAATACCATTTAAACTGCTACAATTTTGTTAGCCTTATTGATTTAACTACTCAGGCAAATAGGATGTATTTTTGTTAAAAAAAGATAAAATCACCCCTGTGACACAAACTGCTATTCTGTATTGCTGAAGTACAGCAACTACCAGTAACAAAACTCAAATAGCGCAACATCCAGCTAACACCAAACATATCTGTAATTTCATTTACAGGTTCTCAAACTCTAAGATATGAATGTAGTTCTGCAAGTTCACAAATACCAAATCCCAGACAGAAGGGTTTCACATCATCTGCTCCCTACAAATTTGAGGGCTCCTGAGCATGGATTCTTTTTTCCCCCATGTCTGAAAAAGCACCAATGAGAACAGCTTTCATTGTATCACAGTAAAGTCATCCTCATCCTTATTTCCAGTAAACATTTCTATTTCTACTCCATTTCTACTATTTAAGAAAAATTAAAATATATGTAGTCATTAAAAAACAGTTATCAACAGGTAAGTGAACCTTAAAAATAAGAACTGGTTTAATTCAAATAGTTAAAACATGGAATATATTGTTCTCTATCAATAATAATTTTACCTTTGCTTTTCCACATCTGACCAATGTTCCCATGAAAGCAATATTGCTCCTTGAAGTAAGGTCTCCATTGGTTGCTGCTGGCTGAGGAGCTATAGATTTAGAGCAAGGAGCTGTCTCACCCGTGAGACTGGATTCATCAATAGAAAGGTCCACAGCCTTTGAAAACAAAATATACAGAGTAGGTAAAAAGCATAGCAACAATCTTTCATAAGTAGTTGAAATCGTAATAAAAGTTTCCCAGTTCTGACCCTGAAAAATATATCTAATTTATTCATATGACAAGAAACCATGTATCAATATTGACCATATTTTCAGAACCAGCATAGTAGCAAGCATTCCTACAGAACATTGCAGCAATACACTTGTTTTGCAAAGTCAAAGTTTACTCCTATGTTCATGTTCATGACTTTCTCTACAAAACAGAGAAGAGGTTGTATCTGTGATGCACTCCATTACCAAATAATATAATTAACTGGGACTGTAAATGTATATACATACTATCCTTTCAATTCTTTCTCTGTCCATTTCCTCCTATCATGTTCATTAAGGACACATAACAAAACACATACAGTGGGTTTTTGTCCACTAAGTGTCTCTAGGGAAAATGCCATTCATGCAACAGGCAAGGTAGTCTGGAGAAACTTTTTTTTTTTTTTAGATTTTGCTTTTGTGTTTTTTTGGCAACAAGTGCAGGTGGTAGGAGAAGGAAAAGGGAAAAGTGAATTACCATTACAGCTACTCAGCTGTCTACAGGTGAAGAAAAGAGATTGTTTTCTATAAATATTCGAAGAAAATATATTAATATTCTTCTATTAATATTTGAAGAAAATAGATTTTCTATAAATATAATATAAAACAAAAAATATTTAATAAAAACAGAAATGTAAATGTCTTTCCCCAACTGACATCACTTCTAACATCTTCTATTGACTTCAGTGGATCTTGAACAAAGCCAAAGCTTGAACCATAAAATTCTACTCACACAATCCAAGTAAAACAATTTTGCATTAAAAATTATAGTCATTACTTCTGATTGTATCACTAAATTTCAATATAACTTCCTTGAGAAAAGCAGCGTTAAAGGATGCTTAATAAAACAAAATTACCAAAACTCTTTGAAAAGATATCACTTGCAAGAATCTGTCCCATTGCATTTGGTACCACCACAGTATAGCACATCACTCTGAGGTTCAAGGATATTTTTGGTTTGTTTTCTTAAGTGACATGTTACTCCAGTAACTCTTGCACTCCAGTTCTAGCTGGACAACAAAATGAACACAGGCATACTAAGTCAAAAATAAATTTAGTCAATGTTCAGAAGAGAATAGTACCCTTACTAAAGTGCTTTCTGATCAAGTTCCTCTAATTCCTGCTGTTCGCTCAAATACGTATCGGGACAGTACCCATTTTTAAAAGATGGATACTGTATCAATAAAGGAAAAGGGGCACTTATCAAAAACTGCAATGAATGTTTCAAGCAAAGCCATAAGGAATGATTAGCTCCAGAAAGTTCTATAGCAATTTTTTTATTTGCAACATATTCCTCAGACTCCAAGCTGAAACAGGATGTTCAGATTTATCCATGAGCTCTGAAACACTTGTCATCACTACTGAAGTGAATTTTGTTCAAAACTGAAGTTGCTACAGGCATGTTAGTTCTTAATGTAGTACTCTGGATTTAAAGAGTATTACTAGAAAACTTGACAGAGGACTCATTAACCTGCACAAAACCTAGGCCAGAAAAGGTCTTTATATAATGTTTCGGAAAACAAGATTGCCCCACAAGTCCAGCAAAGAAATTTCTTCTCATATATATATGTATATATGAAAACAATATATAGAGAACGAAGACTTCAGAAAGTAAACAGCACTTTATTAGCATTTCTATAAGTTTCTAAGACAGTATCAATTAGAACATACTAAAGAAATCTAGTTCTTTATCTGAAAAGACAACCTTCTGGGATCCCACAAGAAAGGTTATCTCAAACACAAACCTTCACGGAATCATAGCAATAGGCATTACCGCAGAGATAGTACATTTGCTTCTCCCTCCACTTTCTCTAACAGGAAGGCATGAGGTTAGGCCTAGCAGCTTTTAAGAATTGACTGCTTTGGCCTTAAGTCCTGAACACAAGAAATATGAATTCCACCTTTTCATACTGTCACAATGTCATACTGTCTCTGATTATGGACTTATAAACAAAGAAAGCAGGTATTTCAATATATCTCTGATGTAAAAGACACTCTTTATACAGGAGAATAAATTAAACATATCAGAGTTTTCTGGTGATCATAGCTAGCCTTTTCACAGAAGATTGGACTTGAAGTTTCCAGGAGAAAGCATGCACATTCTGCCAGGCAAGATAAGATAAGATAGATGCATCATACACACATGCATATATATAAATAACAACCCCCACTGCGTGGTAGAGATTTCCAATGCCAGAGCGAGGCAACTGCTTATGATGACATGCTCTTATTTTCAAATATCTGCAAGAACAGTGGAGATAAAGATGATGCAAACTTTAAGGTCATGTAGACAAGCAGATTAGAAACTTTTAATTCCCCTTCTGCTTTCCATTGTAACAGGTCCAAGAATGCTGCTAACATGGTATGCTATGAGCTTACGAATGAGATGGTAGATGCTGCTGCAACAGCACTTCTACACTAATGTATACACTATACAATTGTTGAGGGAATAAGAAAGTGTTTGAAGTCACTAACAAAAATTACTCAGCAAAACGTTAAGTACTGACTATATTGCAAGGGCTAACAGATGATGCAGACAACTTCCCAAGAGCACCGCAAATTTTTCTTAGACACTAGCTGGTATAGGTTTTGTCTATAAAACTAGCATTAAAACCAGCACGGTGTTCAGAGAACACTGCAACTACACCGTAAAATTAATGCAAATATTAGACACAAAATCAGCTGGAAACACATCCCACAATTCAGACTGAAAACAGCCATTTGACTTAATATTCAGAAAAAGTATTCAACTGAAGTTTTCAATAACAGACTGCATACATAAAATTGGAAAAATACTTCTTTCATTTCTTACAATCAAAAACCACGTATATTAAGAATGCACAATTATATTTAGGAGTTTAATTATTTCAAAGTTTCTATCAAAATAGTTGCAAGTTCCAAACAGTAATATTTACTGCAGTTCATTATTAAGTGGCTATCTTCTCTTCCCCTCTCTTGCACAAAAAAAAAGCAATTAAATATTAAAACAATAGTAGGTATATACCTCAAATAATCGTAGATCAGCTGGGACTCTGTCTCCAACTGACAAGCAGACTGTATCTCCTGGGACTAAATCTCTTGCAAGTGTATGTTCCACTCTACCTTCTCGTACACTGTAGGTGTAAACACAATGTCAAAGTACATAAGAATGTACTCTCTGGCATTTTGTCTTAGAAAAGCAAAGTGTTGGCTATGCGTTGCAGTGCTACTGGTTTCTATGTGTTGCGGCGCTGCTGCAATACAATTTCAATTTTGCTGTTTACTTCTCTAGAAATTACACACCACTAATATCATTTGAGTGTTCAAGGGGCAACAATGTGGAGTAATATTTTATGCCAATACAACAATCTTTAAAATGAGTCAAAATCAATTATGTTCTATATCTGCATAACACTTGCTATAAAGGTATTAAGTTCAGTAAAAACTTTTTCTTCTACTCATTTCACATTAAACTTAACATGTCTTAATTTAGGAGAGGGAGGACATACAATTCCATACCAGTGGCATTCTGGAGGCACAAGTTTACTAAGCTCTTCAAGAGATTTTTCTGATCTGTACTCCTACAGAGACAATAAAACAATTAAAGAAGTGCATGTTTTTGAAACAGGCAAAACTTAAGCAATAAAAAGATAGATTTCAGCAGATGTGGATGTGTTCCATTAGTAAAGTTGTTATAATATTCCAAAGAATCAGTTAAGATATGCCCTCCAACAGTTCCTTATTAGATATACTTTAAAAAGCAAATACGGTCCAAACACTGGAAGTTTTACAGATTTAAGAACTTGCCTACATGCATTATTACTGAAAAACTGGCAGAGATCTTTTGCATTTTCTTTTAATACCTTCAAGGCTTTGTAATACTTACAGTAATGCTTCTAAACACAGGGATCAAGTTCTACAGTTTAGCAAGTTTGTACCAAAAACAGTGTTCACACTTAGCCCCTGGAGAACTATGGTAATACAACTCACCTCTAACTCAACAGATTTTATAACAAATTTCAAGATAAACAAAGATTAAAAGCACAAACAGGAAGCAATTTTCGTTTAAGCAGATACTGAATAAAGCTGGGTATTCAAAGAATAATGATAACGTTTTTATGACTTATGTTATTTAAAATATATTTTGGGGGGGGGGGTAAAATTTCTGTACAGCATTGCAGCCAAAGCTTTATGTTCAAAATCTGTTTTCTATGAAATCAAATATTTTAAAGTACTTCAGCACTGTTTAATCTGAATGCTTCTTTACAAGTAGTCTTTTATTGCTGAGTGTATTACCCATATAGATGCATAAATGTCAATGTAGTTAAAGCAAGAAAAATCATGCAGTTTAGAAAAGGGAAAGACTTGGATGAAAGCACAGAGCTCTTTAATCAAGCATTGTGCAGCTGCACAACAGATCAGGACAACTACTTATTAAATAGAAGAGCATACATAAAAGCAATAATCTCGTTTGGACAACAGATGTCTTACCTGAACAAAGGCAACTGTAACAACGATGAGTATTGCCTGTGAGAAAACAAAAGCAGATAAGATAAAAGAATTCCAAATGGCCATGAAAATAAGTGATCATATTTGCTTTTTCTCAACCATAGTTGTTACTACACATTAACAATATGGTTTGGAAACAGACTTTCTCACGCTCAAAATGACCAGTTTTCCCTCAGGCCTACTAAAGATAAAAAAAACAATGGCATTATCTCTTTACATTTGTTTTAGTGTCATCCAAGAACTTCAATAAGGTAATACTGCTAAAAATAAGATTGATAACTAGACAGTGACTTTGAAGTAAAATGTCGAGCAATTGTAAGCTCTGCATTTCTAAAAGGTGAGCAAGAGACAACAGTGGGGAGAGATCCAGAACACAAATAAAAAAAATTGTCTGAATGAAGTATGAATGGTATTCACTGCTACAGTAACTGTTAAAAAGCTGTTAAAAAGATTTTGTTTCATTCAAGTGACCAGATAACAGAAAGACTAAGAATAAACTGAAGACTAGAGACAAAGTTGAGGAACAGGTCTGGAGCCATAAAATATCTCAGTAAGGAAGACAAGCAGAGGAAACTTGGGAACTTTGCCCAAGACTCCCATGGAGTGAGATAATACATTGACTACACCCCAAACAGCCAGGATCCAAAACAAAAAAGGCAAAAAAAAAAGTTGCCCATTAGGAATAATCCAAGAGAAGCACTAAGACCTCAATAATAAGCCTTCCCCCATATCACACACAATTCTGGTCACAACACTTCAACATGAATGTCACTGGGCTTGTAAGCATGGAACGTGAAAATGAGTGAATGAATGAGATCTATCAGAGAATGAGACAAAGGTGAATTTTGTTTGAAGTATCATCTTCTCCCTCAATACAGTCTCCAGTTTTGCTACACTAATTAAATTTGTTACTCAAATTGTTACACTTCTTACATAGCCATATCTTTAAAATACAATTTTATCTCAGAAGTGCAAGAGCCATTAAGCCTTTAAAGTGTACCTTGCAATTACTAAAAAATAAGATATGACCATTTTGCAAGAGAAAAAACTCTTGCAGAACTGTTAACTAAAACAAAGATAAATCCAGCAAGTCTGCCTTGTTTGTGACACTAACATTAGCCTCAGCAACTGAGTTCTAGTAAATAATTATATGCATTTCTCCCTCCTTCCATGGGGTATTGCTTCCAGAGTTACGTATATGCTTCCTTTGCAGGCAGTACTACCTTCTTTTCATGCTACCTGTCACAGCTTTGATATTCTAGTTTCATGTCAGCATCTCACTTCGGGTCTATGTGCAATGGCTTGAAACAAGAAGCCAGTATCTTCCAACTGTGAAAAGGTAGGGTGTTTTTTTGTTGTTTTGTTTTAAGATCTGAGCCCAGTTCAAGTCATCACGCAGCTCTACAGTACACTTTTTATCATCTGAACTAAAAACCTTGGCAAAAGTTGCTCAAGCCAGCAATGCTATCAAAAGAAATGTATGTCATAGATACTAAGCAGCAAATTAGTTTTGTTGCTAAGGCTCTCAGCAGAAATATACAGACACAGAAGTTGCACTGTCATCTGAAAAAGAAGCAAAACATATTTACTCAGTGAAAATATAAGCCTTGATAACTACAAGACTAAATGGTAGGTTAGCTGTAAGTTAAATGAAATAAACAATTAATGAACTTTAACTGAACCACAATTACTCTCTGTATTTCAAGACACCTCTGCTAACGTTCATGAGGCTGGTGAAGATTCCTTCTCAGGCTGGAGCACAGACTACAGAAATTACTGCTCCCTTACATTGCTTTGCTGAAGGGTACGGGGAAATAGATTTAAGGGCACTACCAAAGGGCAAAAATAATCTGACTTTTGGCCACAACAGTTAAATACATTAACGATATAATAATTTTCCTACATCCAACTTATGAGCACAACAGACTATACTACTATGAGCATAACTAACACTACACTCAAATTCAAATTGCATATTGTTTCTTAGAGAAACCACGTGTGTTCTACTGTGTCTACAGAAAAAGAGGGGTTAGGAGCAAACCTCTGTTTATCTTGAATTAATTACAGAAACACGATTCCTCACAACAGGGAGTGTGGAGGTCAGCTATTACAAAAACACAGCTAGAAACTACCTCTGATCATACAGAAATCACAGTTTTCACTTTTCACCCCAAAAAGGTCAAAGGGAATACAAATTTCTCCTCAGTGTCATTTGCCCTGACAAATGCTTAGCAGTACTACAGTTGTTCATTAGTTTAACATGCCATTTAACTACAAACTTCTATAGAAATTCCTTATTTCAGCTGCTATCTTCTTTCTGCTGTTTCTAGGGAGTTCAGGTTAGATTTCTTTTTCCATGTTTTAGAAGATTATATCTTTGAAGTAAATTAACAGAAGGCCTCTGTTGGTTTCAATTTGAAATTAAAGCATAATTTGAGATTAAAACATTAGATAGAAGACATCAAAAATTGTTCCTCAGAACAAACTCCTAGACACAATGAAACAGCAAATATGTAAGATGTAGCCAGGTAAATATTAGCTGATATTCTGATATGTACTACTATCAGTCAAGAAAAACAAAATCCCCTCACAAACTTAACAGCAGATTTAATGATAGCATATAAATGAACTTCATTAATTACAATCAAATAATACCATCCCACGTTAGCATCGATGTGATGTTGAAAGTAAATGTGGTCATCCATTCTGAAGATAAAATTTTAGTTCCTTACCACGGTGATACTGACAGCATCATCAAACTGATGCATTAAAACACTGATGACTGCAGATGCCAGGAGAAGCATAATAAGGGGATTTTTAAACTGAAATGAAACAGAACAGTAATTCAGCAATACTCTATACAGAGTGACTTTTTTGCCTACCCCCCAAAGAACATCTATTTTTAAAACATATTATTCTTTAATTAATTTTTTTGCAATCTGCCAGCACAAACAGAATTTGACTCTGTATGGTTCAGAATTTACTTGAATTATTCTTTTTAGTATCAAAGGCCTTGAATGGACCATATTCAATATATAACAGCAGGAAACCACTTCTTATATTTCCTGATTCACATTTTCAAGATAGAAAAAAAAGGATCTTTCTTCTACATGACAGATAGTTGCTAACTGCCACTTTTTTGAGAAATCTTACAAAATAGTGAATCTTACAATAAAAGTGAAGGACACTAAGAGCACATATGATGAGCACATTCAAAGCAAATACATATCTTAATAAATTCTACCTAAAACACGCTTGGATAATATGCTTTGGAAGTCTTCTGACGCATCTAACTGACACTATAGATGGATGGGAAAATGAAGTATTAATGCCAGAGGACAGCTAGTATATAATGATGTTCCCACTCCTACTATCAGCAGAGAATTATCTTTGCAGCCACTTCCAAGTAAAATGGTTTCTCTAGAATTAACCACCTATTACTTCAGGGTTTACTTTAGAACTTAACTGTACTGCTGCTTAGACAGGCTGCAGGAAATACTAACCAAAACGTTTAACAAATTCATTAGAAAAATCTTCTGTGTGAAAAGTTGCTTTAAGTGTCTTTGCCAGGGAGAATGTAGGCAGGCAAAAGAGTGGCAAAGCAGTGGCATTTCCACACCATTCCGAGATGCTGCATGGGCTCGTATTTATAGTAGATCGAGCTGACAGGAAGAAATTTACACGTGACTTTTGCCAATTCTGCTTACCATCAGATTCAAGGCTGACTCCATCCCCACCCTCACTTCAAAGGCAATATTTTTGCTTTCTTGAATTTCTTTTGCCCATCAAATTATTGACACTTCATATTACATTTAAATATTTACCAATCATAAGCATTTGTGTCTGACTTGAGTGTGATTCATGCCCAAGTCTTTGCTTATAAGGAAGTTTATTCTACCTCCCCAGCCCTTAAGATAGTTACAGATGGTAGCCCTCTGCTAGTTATGAACACCTTCACAAACAAACCATATAACCTAAACACCGACATACCTAAATGAAAGCTTTTTCAATAGGTAAGTTAGATAGAAATTACAGAAGAACTTCTCACTCTACTTTAGCTTACCCACTTTTATCAGAGTACTTTCATGTACACGAAAGCTAAGACAGCAAAATTACTGACAAAGTATTAAAACCTAAAAGCAGAAAAGACAAAAATCTTAACCTGGGAAATGTATTTTTTCCACAGTGGTTCATCTTCACTAATATCAAATTCATTCCATCCATGGAATGCCCGTCTATGACACACTTCACAGTTTTTTAAGCCATTCTGAAGATTAGCCTATTGAAATATACAAAGAATAACAGTCAGTGATTACACTGTTAAGATAAGGCTTCAGAATAAATTCCAACACCAAAATAGTGTCTTAGATTATAAAAATTTGGCCATCAGAAATACAAGCTTGGTACTGGTGTTTGTACAACAATAAAAGCTAACTGTTTTAAAATAAAATTTGGCAGTAGTTAACAGATTCAACAAAAAAAAAATCACAGAATTACAGAAGCAGATGCTGTTTCACATCTCTGATTGCTAATCTTCCCTGCAGAAAACTCTTTAGCAAACCAAACAGTTCAGACTGTTGAGAATTATGTTAGGAGTTCAGTTACTCAGCTAAATGACAGCCATAGCTTCAAATTCTTGAGTTATCAGTGACCAACATTTATCATGATGTACTCCTCAAGCAGTCAAGCATGCAGAAAATGAAAAAAGATCATCTATCAAGAAAGTTAACCCAAATTCAACGGCTCATATATCTGTCAATGGGTATCTTTCTCAATCCTGTTCCTCCTCTTAAAATGGAGGCTGCCAAAATATATTAAAGACATTAAGAATTCCATCAAGAAATGGAAGCAATAGCTATGAAAAACAGGACAGTTTTACAGGAAGAACTCACCTCTGAAACTCAAGGAGAGTTTTATTAACAAAAACCAATCTCCAACACAGAGAAATCTAAACATTTTCAAGCTGAATCATACCCCCATCCAATTAACAATTTTCTCAAAAACACTGGAGATTAGAGCATTTCAAGAAACAATTTCATAATCAATGTGCTTTTAAAAGTAAACAGTAGTTAATACCAAACAGCCTGATAATGCATGGACTTTTAGTAACAAGATCTGTTCTTATGAGATACCAAACATCATTTGGTAACATCAGCACAGTCTTAAGAGATGCAAAATAACTTACTTGCAAAATGCTTGCAACTTCATCAACTGGCAATTCACTTGCTTTTTTTGAGGACAGTACAGGAATCATTGTCTCATTGTCACCATCAGGGATTTGTTGAAGACGTGCAACCTATGAAACAAAACCAAAGTTTGAAGGGAAAGGGAGCACTAACATTTCATTTCAAACAACATATACCAGATCAATGCAGTATTAATGCCATTAAAAGATAGTTTTCAATAACCATTTGCACTTTAAAAAAATCTGCAGATTCATCTTCTTTTCCATGCAGTATCATACCTGCAACTACGAAACAAAACACTGGACATTCAACTGAGAGGACTATTTCTGTAATGATGTGTTAAGCAATGGCAAATATCCTTACAGTTACATATATTCGCAATCCTTTAGCTCAACAACTGATCAGAAAGTACTCACTTCAGATTAAATTTCACTTCCTGCCCTTACTTTCTACTTACTAATGAAGTTACTCTAAGCAAGCCTACTTGTGTTTTCTTGTAGACAAAGAAAGGAAAAACAATATTAAGAAAACCGCAAGAGCACAGATGCCAGAGAAGTCATAGAATTTGACTATAGTACAAGAACTTCAAGTCAATGTTGTAAAAAGCAACGATATCCTGTAATTTTTCAGAAATTAAAAATTTTGTGAAGTGCAGAGTAGTGCTTTAGCGACACTGACAGCAACACTGACATTCAGTGAAACCGAAGTTTCAGAACTCTTGCTTATTAAATATTGGAAGCTAAAGTGATACTTTTCCATCATCCTTGTCTCCTTTACCTCACTCCATTACTTTAGCCACAATTAATAATTCAGATTTTTTCATCTACCTCCTCCCCCCCCCCCCATTAACTGGAAAACACCTAACATACAAACATGCACGCCACTGAAATGGTTTTCCCATTACACTCCCACAGAATTTGAATTGGCGGTTTTATGCATTTATACAAGACAATAAAAGGTTTTGAAATTCCTCTGTGGATGCTGAGACAAAATATAATAAAAAAAATACTCCACGATGATAATGTGTTACAAGATTACAGCATTTTTATACCATAAAAAAAAACTACGACAATCTTCATTTTCTATACTACACACCGTTTTCTCTTGTACTCAAATATGATAGCTGAGATAAACTCAATTTTTGTTCTTCCAGCTGCTTACCTAAATAAGATTACACAAAGGCTTCAACGCAGAGGCCCAAGGGAACAATGAATGAAGGTGAAAGCCTACCACAGTAGGAACACACATGGTTTCTCTTGAAAGAGAAAGCCTTGGAAACTCTCTGCTCGCCATGTAGTTCCTAGTGGAAAAGTCAACCACAAGACTTGCTCCTTCACTGTAGGGCTAAGAAAGCAAGTCTAGAGACTACGATGAAACTCAGGGCAATGTGCAGTGTGGGTTTGAGCTCTTGGGAGGAGGGCATGGCAGGCTAAAGAACTGCACCTTAACAGCATCTTCAGTGTCCTCCAGAGTGAGGGAATCCCTTGGACTTCACCCAGCCTTGTGCAGCCTGAAGCCAGCAGGATTGGGCAGCTTGGAGGGCATCAGCAAGGGACCAAGAACCAAAGCTCAGCTATGCTCTGTCACACCTCAACTCCGACTGCAATACTTCATTTCAGTGAAAGAGTTTTGGTTTGCTCTTTTCTTTGCTATCCTTTTAACGATGCATTTAAGCAAAGACCACAACTGGAAAGCCTGCGGCCAGATTTTTAGCGTTACAAAATCTGTCCAAAATATCCTTCAGTAGTAGATACTTATTGAAATCTTATGTATATACACTGATATAGGTCTTCATTAAAAATGATGGTGACACACGTTATTATACTGCATTAATATATATATTTGCAAAATTTATCTAGCAAGATAGCTCTTCCAGACACCTTCTACGTTTGAACTGGGAAAAGAAACTGACTCAAAAAAAATGTTTCAGACATGGCTCAAAATATCATGATTTTTCTTTTGCAACACTTGACACATATTTATAGTACTTTAAAAGAACCTCACTAACTGCTTTTGACATCAGAAGAAAAAAAATTAATCAGGAGTATAATTCTATTCTAACAAGGGGTCTCTTTATGAGGCACAAAGACACTAAAATTCAATGCCTTCCAAAAACACGAAAGCCAGCAAATGGTAACAAATCCTTGTAACAGCAAGGTTTCATTATTCTGTACCACAGTGGCAAACATTTGCTCTGCAGCCTAAGGCTTCTCACAGAACCCAGATCCCTCTGCAAAGCAGAACCACATTAGAGCAACATAAGCTGGCCATAACTGCAGCAGAAAAAAAAAGGTATTTCATTTCAGAAGAATACAGGCATTACAACTCCCAGTCAAAAAAAAAAAAAAAAAACCACTCTTCGGCATATACATTTCCAGCTCTCTAAAACTTCATCATGGGAAGCGATGCAACATCACAGCTACTCATTCTTCCATGCAGCCTCGGTTAGATGTACCACTGCTTTGAGCAGTGTCCATGAAGCACTTGATGCTCACGAGAATCAGTTCTGGAAAGAAACACTTGCATTCAAATCTGCCTTGCAGAACCTTCAGTATGTATCGTGCCTATCTGGGGGCTACAAAGACAGAACTCCCCTATTCTGCTATTAAGAACACACACAGTTAAGGCTGCTAAGCCTACACATACGAACCAACATTAAGTTTAAACAATTCAATTCTCAGGAAATTGCCATTGGAGATTGCGACTTTTCATACTTTAAAGTTTACAGTCAATTTCCTTTGGATTTTAACCTTCCTGCTGTTTCAGTTTTCTTGGCTCACACACTTCCTTAAACCAAACATTTACCAAGAATTTTGCCACAGTCTCCCCTCTTTGATACAACACTACTGAAGAACTCATGTTCTTTTCTTTACAGTTTCCCCTCCTAAGTACTAGCTTTTGATTTTTGTTGAAAGTAATGCCATGGATGTAGTATCTAGTTACCGAACACCAGAATTTAGGGCTGGAAACAATTAAGCCTAAATGCTATTTCAAAACAAATCCACAAACACACAATTTTGTCGAAGATCACTCAACAAACCTCTGAACAACCACACTTTCCCAGTAAGACTAGGCAGAAATGAACTGACAGCCATTACAAATTTTAGTGCTGAGATTTTTTTTTTTGCCCTATAGCAAGTGACATGGCTGGTAGACTCAAATACCAGCTCCAAGAAGGGACACACCTCATCATTTCCCTAGTATTAGGCAATCAATTGGGATGGCAGAATGTCTAGTAACAAGCTCTTCAAGGATATCTTGAAAAGTTAAATATCCTTAAAAACAAATGTTAAAATAAAGATGTTTCATCCAAATAAACCTTCATCAGCACGATAGCATTGTGCTAACAAAGCCTATTTTTACAACGTTTTTGTGACATGCTCAAAAAGCCTCTGATTTTAAATGTGTGTTGCATTCAAAACATCTCCCACTCCTAGGAAGAACATTGTAGAAACTTTAGGCCATGAAAAAAAAAATCTACAGAGAAAATTTGGTAAAAGATTAGAAAAACAACGGCTCAGAGTCTTTTTATAGCCAGCTCCTTTCTCTAGCGCAAAATTACTTATGATAAGACAATTCTGGATGGATACTTCATCTCACTTCTCAAAAAACTCTACAATCTCTGGGTAGATTATACTACACTTACAGTTCAGAAAATAACGATATATCCAACACTTTGCCACCAATTAAATTCAATTACTTAGCCAATAAGAAACTGATCGCTGTTCCCTTCGATGAAGTGGGTTACATCGACAGATTTAAGTCCAAAAAAAAAGTTGGAAAAAGCACTTGCCATCTGCTGGGACATAATAACCATATTCAAACAAGTATTTTTGCCTTTACTGCAAAAGAAAGATCTCTTATTTAGCAGTGTCAGCAAGTACTCGGTAGTCCTTTGCACTTGCACTACAGCCCAGACCTGCAGGCTGGAGGTCTGTGCTTCTGCAACACCTGTTAGCACATCCAAGAGCAGCTAGCTATCCTAAAAACCACAGCCTTCTATATTACAGGGTTCAGCCCACCACATACAGTAAGATCTCTTCGATCCTATGATGTAATTCGTGTTCAAACATCTAGCGGTTGGTATCTTAAAACACTTCAGAACTCCATTGCAGGCAAAGTTTTCATACAGATAACGGGGCTAAAATATGATATTGGCTGATGCTTTTATATCAGTTAGACAGCATATAGCTGAAGTTTTTGGAGCAATGATTACAGCTTTCCCTTCCCCATTCACAGCTAAACCTACCAGGGAACAAAGAAGCAGAATACTAGCTAGCAAAAAAAAAAGCAGCTGCCGCAGGAGGGACTTTTCCTGGAGCACTTCCAACATACACACCACCATTTCTATGGCAAGAAACGCACATCAATCTTGTGACCACAGAACTGTGACTAAAGCATGTTTATCAAAACTAACGCAAGTTAATCTGGAAGGTTTACATTACTGGAAATTCAGAGTTCCTTCCTGTTTGCTCTAAAGGAAAACCTGTAATTTGTCTGACCAGTTAACAGTAGCACGAATAAATTCTTCCTCCTTGTAGGCTACACAATTCTGCCTACCCTCTTTCTACCATCACTGATAACCAAGTGCCAATATCCTACCTCTATCACTCGTAGCAGCTTAGCAGGAACAATCCATTATCAATCAGCAGGGCTCACTGACAATGAGGTACTTTTAAAAAAATGTAAAAGGGAAATTTTAGCTCTAGATGCTCAGGGAATGCAAATGGCAGGACCTACATTAACTGCGAGCAATCTAAGAAAATTTGTAGAGCACTCTCACAACAAAATCTATTTTGAGATAATCTTGTGACCAAAACACTTTAGCTAATTAGCTAATACAAAGTCCTTCAAACGTTACACGCAGTTACTTAATTGACCTACAAATACAAAACGCAAAGGCGATATAAAAGTGAAACTATTCAGAACAGAGAAAATGAAAGAAAAACAAAACCAAGATGTTTATAAAACAAAGAAAACACGGCTATGGTAATTCAAAAGAAATGCTGATTCTTTCTTTGAAAACTGCTGTCAGAAACACAAGAGAAAGGAATGCATCTGGATTTGGGGACTCTTCTCTTGGAAAGGACAGTTTAGGATACCCCATGAGAAGTCTTTCTGGCAAACATCAGGTTGGTACAACCAGTTCTTGGGAACCACTGCAGTACAACTGGAAATGGAAAAGGATGACTGGAAGCACTGGCTCAACACGCTTTCCAGCATTTGCCTGTGAACCATACCTATCATCTTCTTCTGAGTCTTCCTATCCGTCTGAACAGTTCATTCACTCCGCCTGCATCTATCCCATCAGCTCCTGTAAAACCGAACCCCTTTCGAGCCAATTCAAGTATCACAAGAACCTTTTGACTACTTTGGAGTGACCAGCCTGGAAGGCTATTGTACCCACCACTGGCTAATCCAGGTGTATGCCTCCGTATCACGGATACTGTGTGATCACTACATGGTGGATCCAATCAACAGTAAAATTACTCAAGCTAAACATAATCAATGTGTAATTAATCAATGCACATTTAATTTTAAGTACATGTATAGCGTATCGTCTTTTCCACTTGAAATATTACATGCACCTGAACAGAAACTGCAGCTTTATTACCAAAATACGGGTATTACAGCATGTTGTCCAACAGACTCTTCAAAGCTCAATTCACATTCCAGACCTGAACGCTATTAGCTGAATTTGTATTGCAAGCAAAACCCCATGCGAGTACTAATGACCTGAGAGCAGACAAGTTCTACACTGTGCCATGCCCTGACCAGAAGTCCATCCAAAGCCATAACATCTCAGGGCTCCAGCATCAGAAAGGACATATGATTTTACACCATAGTATCACCTTTTCTGGGTTATTATGTCAAATGTTTGTGCTATTCTTATTGGGATGCAGAAGGAATCAGCACTTCAGCACACAACACTGTTCCTCCCTGCCCACCATGCCTCATTAACCAGCCTCCATTTTTGATTTACCTTTCTCCCCCTCACTGAAAAAAGTAGTAAATGTTTAACAATATAATAAGAAAGTGTTTCACTGAACACAAATCAGATTGAAAACTACAAACTTCCGTTTTCCTGAATATTCTATATTATCAAACTATAAGTGATATATACCCAAAAGTTGGGAAAGCTCACATTCTAGTAAGCATGTTCTCCAGTTGTGTACAATTCAGAGCCAGGTGCAGAGGATGACGATGACAAATAGATCGGTACTGTGACAAAGAGCAGAATTCAGGGTCTAAATCACCTAGTGGAACTGAACGTCAGGAACAGAAGCAGCTTTATGTAGACATCTGTGCCCATGATAACGTAATAAAATAACAAGTGCTTACCCCTTTTGCAGTCTGGCCCCCTGAAAGCTCACAGGGCTAGAGAACAACTAGCTATCAATGAGCACAGAGGCATGAGTCTCTGCGCATGTGGACAGAGACTTTGGAAACAATTCCCACTAGGCAAAGACTCCTGGCAGTGAAGCGTCTTTAAGGAAAAACATACCACCCAGAATGAAAGTAACCTTTTGTCAGTTCCATCAGGTATGAAATATCCATGCAATGTCTTCTCCTGTTCATTAGCACACGGTACCTAGAGGTTTTGGAGATTCAGATCTTTGACCGTCTTATTACCCACCTTCAAACTCAGTTTAAATGAGTCACTGCTCAGTATCACGACTATGATACCACAGAGCCATTTTCTAGCAATGACCTAGAAATGTTTCACTAAATGTTTCTGCAGTCTGCCTCCTCAATTTTTCTAGAAGGCAAGGTGCTCCTACAACCTCAAGAGAGGTCCCAGTCACAGAACAATGGCCAAGTGATGTCAAGACAGAAAAAAAAAACAGGTTAAAAAAATGCATTAGGCATGCTCACTAGTTACAGTAAGTCCAAGACCAACTACATGCCCAGAAGCAAAACCCCAGATACATACAGAAGGACTCCAGAATGGGAGACTGGGCACAGAGGAGCATGCTCAGAGTCCTCAGTCTGCTTTGGAACAAGCAATACCAGGCATGGTCATGACTACAATGCAACTCCCTCTGTGAAATTCCTCCAGATCTTAGCAGGAATCAAGTCTCCAAAGGAATTCAGCAGTTGTACTGATGCAAGAAGCAGGTAGAAATAGCTGAGCATGGTAGATACAGATTCAATAAATAATTAAGAATTGGTAAATCAAGCTCAGAAACCATACATGCAGACAAAGTACAAGTATATCTTGATGAAGTAAATATAATTTGCAATGCCTTATTCTTGTCTTTTAAACTAATTTAGCTGTATTTTAATTATGTGCATAAAATTGGAAGTTATATTCAGGGAGGCTTCTTCTATGCAGATTGCACTGATACAGCTGGTTGTACCTCATGTATGAAAAAATCATGAAGACCAGTATCTTCCTGTATTCTCAATTAGCAATTTCTCGAATGAGGTCTCAGAAACCTCTAAATTTAGATACGAAAAATACTCAAATACTGTGACTGATCAACAACCCCTATAATGGAAGCAGACATGGGCAAGGGCAACGTGCCCATGAGGCTCAGGAAATAATGTAGGGTGTGACTGACCACAGCTCTTGCAAAGAAAGTTGACTTTATCAAAAACAAAGAGGTAACAGGAAAGTGGTCTTTGTTTTAGATAAACAGCTGCATCAGCTGAGTGGATCAGCTGACTATATCACAGTTGAGTCGATAAACTGGCAGCACGTTTCTACCTCAGCTTGTTAAAAGCTTGAGTATCTCCCTGAGTCAAAATGGCATGCATGGGGTGGCAGGGGACAGGGGACATAAGTGGCTCAGCCCAACAAGAAGCATGACAACTGACCTAACAAAAAAAAATCTCTAAGAAAGAAATGGGCTTGAGATGGTTTTAACACACATTTATTCCTTCTGGGTGACTGAGGAGGCCCAACATGGTGATGGTGAGCATACTACAAGGCCAGAAGGGCAATCACATTGGTATTGTGATTGAACTGGGTATTGCACTTGCCAACCGTAACTTACAATTGTGCTGTGTTTTCAGTGTATTTTGTACCACTGCTAAAACAGAAATCCTATATAACATCAAATACCTTCAAATTCGTACATTTAATACAAAAAAAAAGACACCACCCACACATGGGATATCTAAAAGAACCTGGTCAGAGAGTATTGGACTCAAATACCTCTACTGGAAATAGCGCTGCTTTCTAAGAGCAACAAGTGCATTGCACTGCTCCTTCAGCACACAGATAATCACAACCAATTGGCAAAATGTGTATTTCACTTACCCCTGCAAAAAGCTTTCCCTTCTCACCTCCAAAAGGTTGAAGTCTGCAGACTAATGAGCCACTTGTTTTCTACCAGGCACTGTTTGCTCAGGATAGGAAATATTTTTGAAGGCTTTGAAGTTACTGTGTACTATATTCATTTGAGCGGAATCTTTTCTGAAAGTGTGACAATTTTTCACTTCTGGGGAAACAGCTGTAGCAGCCCTGTATTCTAACACTCTGAAAAAATTGTTCCTATTCAACAGTATTTAGTTTAAACGTTTTACCAGGAGTCCCCACATCAAAGGAAGCGCACACAGAAAACTTCTGTTTCTAAAACAGCCAGAAGGAAAGAGAGACACTAATTTACATTAATGAGTTCTTGCAGAGCAGATTTCTGTCCTGGGAGACCACGTGGTTTCAAGCCCCTTGCTATTGTGTGTTATTTCATGACTTTATGGATAAAGGGCAATATTCAACCTGGCACTGAGACCACCCATTAGCCAAAGAAATATAAATACCCAAATTAGGAGAACAATCTGCTAGGCAGCCCCATTAGCCTGACAAAGTCTGTGCTGTATCTGAATGCTATTTCAGTGGTGCTTAGGACCGTCGCTGAGGCCAAGAGCCAGCCATAACAGCAGAACCATACTTCCTGGTACACGACGCCTCTGTAATTCTGACCAACTAAGCAACAGAAAACTAAATACCAACACTAAATCAAGGTCTGCTTAATTTTAAAAGCTGTAAAATGTTTAAGACCTCTCTATCCCTTACCCCATCTGCTTCAGGCAATATAATGAATACTAAGATGCCCCATTTAATATCCAACTGATTAACTCTACAGAAGTCTATAAAAGCTCAAGAACTATTTTTAAGTACCAAAACCACTAAAAATTTCAAAGAAATATTAAAGTACTAAAAATATCTTCTAAAAAAGCACTTCTCCAAGAAATACATCTCCCCAACCTCAAATGCATCTTACTCTCAGGATGTTTCTCAATGTCTTCTTTTATTTAAATACAGAACGGGAAGTAGGGCATTTAGTTTGACTGAGGATATCAGCACAACAGCTCAGAAAGCTCAGCAATTTTCTGTAATTGTAGTATATGCTCCATGTAGTTATCTTGCAAGCCTTGTGAATGACAACTGCCTGCTCTCTAGCTAGAGAAAATATTTCACAAAAGTAACACCACCTTAACCTGACTGCAATGCTGTTGATTCATTCCTGAGCAGTGGCAACAAAAATTCAGACTGAACCCCCAACAGCACCTCTGTCCAAACCACCTTACTTTCCTTTAGTGCATTTGAATCTTTAAAGAATGCCAAATATTCAGACTGTGAATTTAACCACTATAAAAGATTTACCATTTGGAACATTTCTGTATACTCTGGATGTACTACAATGAATTTAAAGTCTGGTTGCTCAAATCATTGAGCTGCCATCAGAATTACCAAGATCGCATTGACTACCCGTGTATTTGGTCAAAACACTCAACTTGAATACTTTGTTTGAAAAACTCTTTGAACACTGGAAAGATCTGCTTGAACATTTCACATGTTTTTCATTATTTATTAACCAGAAGAACAAAAACTACAGTCTCCCAAGGATTCTCTGAAATGCATCAAAACAACACTTGTGCCTTGATGAAAGCAAAGTTTACAAATAATGGCACTTGGTCAGTTCAGAAACTCATCACCCAAGCAGGAGAGCACAGATGGCCATATCTCACTTGACTCCAAACAGCATATGCCTCTGCTTCAATCCCGATTCACATGAGGCATTTTAGAAATTCAAGGCCAAAAGACTTTGGGTAGAAATACCAGTCATTAATCTTGCCAGAGTTGCTAACTTCCTAGAAGAGAAAATTTAAGCTTCGGAATAAGGTCGTGTGGCTCCTTTCCAATATCCTGCTTCTATCTCATAACACTGAAATGCTGAGCTTCCCAAAATGAAGGATGGCATTTGAACAACAACACTAATAAAGGATTTTAGCACCCTGTGAGATGCTACCAATGTACCCATGACATGTGGGGATGTAGTTGCCATATAATTTTAATTAAACAAGAACTTGAACAGAAATGTTTTCTCTGTATTTATAGCTTAAATTTGTTTAAAATAATGAATGAAACTTCAGGACCTAATTGTTTATTATATCCCTGGCAGCTATGCAGTTACTTCATAATGTGACAAAATAGAATTATAATAAAGAAGCCAAAACATAATCCTAAGCTTATTGTTTAAAAGAGTTCTCAGGACCAAGCTGGTGTCAATGCCTTTTAAAACGCACACATAATTCACTGCATAATTACTCTACTTATGATAATAAGGTTTCTTATAATTAGCATCAAGAAAACAGCAACATTGTATTCACCAAGTTCTTTCTGGTGAATTATGTATGCGGAAAAAAGTTCTGCAGAAAATTTATGACTTAAAAATATTTTAAAAGCCTTTGTAAAGCAGATTCTGTAGTCTGCATCTGCTAACCCATTATCCATCTTATCCCTCCTAATTACTTAGAGTAGAATGCTTGCAAAACAAATAACTAGAAACAGATGCTTGTCCCAAATTTATACCTTGACTATTATATTCTATTTTCCTTCTCTTCTCTGCATTGCACCTTCATCATTCCTTCTAGCTGCTACAAACCACAGTGCAAATGTCAACTTTATCACCCGGTGTCAGCAAGTTATGACCTGAACTTTTTCACCAACTCAAAAGCAGGTCTCAAAAAAAATAAAAAATCTACTTATCTTTGACTTATTCTAATCTTCCAAAATCCCGCTGTGGTCTATGGATGAATTTAAATTATATTTTTATTAAACCAATGAGTGTATTACTTTTTTTTCCCCCTTCTAAAATCACCATCATCCCTTTCCAAGTGCATTGCAGTACCTGTCCCACTTTTTAAACAACAAGTAGTGCTAATGTCAGCATGCCTCAGTCCGATACACTAGAGTTATGACCACGGGAAGACCTGAGTCGATCCAATGGTGTGCTTATGCCAAAAGGTGGATGGAGGTCTCACTCCTTTGTCCCTTGTGGAGGTTCACATGCTGACCATTCCTGACAGTAACTGGACCCTCCACGAGGCCCTTCAACTTCCTATTTCAGCAGGAAGCTACCCAGCAGAGGGCTAGGGGAAAGAAGGACTGGTCAAGCCTTCTGCCAAGTTAGCAAGCCAGGCAAGCCCAATAACCATGACAGCCAGCACAGCACATGCTGCAGGAACGCAGCTGTGAGCATGATCTTCTCTCAGCAGTAATGAGACCATATCATGCAGTCCTGTGGAACTGCATCCGAAGATAACCACTTGCTATTTTTTGGTGAACAGACTGACAAGTGAAAATGCTTGCTCCTCTGTTGTTTGGTTAGGTACTGTCTGAATTTTCCCTACACTACTGTTTTTTGTGACTCACCAAGAGATTACATCATAGATTCCCCACATAAAGGAGTTCCAAAGCAAACAAAATAACTAAACATACATTCTGTGGTGTCTCAACTCAAACAGATCCCATGTTAAACCATTTCTACACTACTGTAGATTAGTACTTCTGGTTTATCAGTATGGAAAAAAAAAACAGGACGGAAAAGACTAAAACTATGTAACGAACCATCAACCAACCACACAACAGACTCAGAGGTGATGCTGACTGAGCAATTGAAAAGGAAAATCTATATTTCTAATGCAAAACACGTGCTATGTTAATTTAGCAGGTCTATAACTAAAATAACTCATAACAAGTACGAAATTATCAACTAGGATTGGTCTTCAGTGAAGATCCAAACACCATGGTTTAAAAAAAAAAAAAAAAAGGGGGCAAAAACCTGTTCTCTCACTTTATGCTCCAAGTTAAGCAGAAGAGACGTCACTGTTATGCCAACATAAATGTAAAGTATTGGGTTCTAATTTTTGCATTGCAAGCCACAGACGGTAACCAAACAGCAATGAACATCAAAATTCTCGTCTCACCTTTTAGTTATTTAAGAAGTCATCTACATATCAAAAGACATGTGAACTGCTGTGATAACACCACATCCATTTGAAATTTCTGATGGGAAGCATTAGAAATTCTGATTCTCATTATTCTGGATATTACTTTCAAGAATAATTAATGAACAATGTAAATTGTTTTCAAGTCACTGCTGCCACAGGCACCCTGCCCCCTTCCTCTGCCCTTCACACTGCCACCAGTCCTTACAGAAACCTAGCCCAGGGTGAGCTAGTCAAGGATGCTACCTCGTTGCCTCTAAAACACATCCATTCATTGATCTTAAATCTGTTGACTTTTCCAACAAAGACTATTTTCCTCATTTAAGGAACACACATAAAACTCTTTAGGAACACCAACTGCACTTCAAGCACACAATAAAAACAAAAACAACACATTTGTCATCTCAGCATGATGCGACAAACTAAAGCACCTTTTTCAGAGAAAAGAAATGCACTGACTTACCTCAGTATTCAACCAGTTATTAAAACAATCTTGAAACTACCACTGAGAGACTATAGGTTGAAATTAACAGTCTGTGAAGATCAGCTGAAATTAACTAGGACTCGAAACAATAAAATGAAAGATTTTGGAATCACCACGATGGTTTTATTACTTACAGTGAGCCTGGTCTGAGTTGTGCCAATGTTCTGCATGACTTTGGGAAAATCTACAGGTGGGAAAGTGCTATCCTGACCTCTTCTGCTAGGCACACAATGATCTGAAAACAAATGCTACAGAAGGCCTTGGTAACAAAACAGTACCCTTATTTAACAATTCGTATTTGTAACCACAGCCTGACCTGAGAGCACAAGAGATCAAAGTTGATGTAACATAGCCTGTATCCTTTGTTTGTTTGTTTTGTTTTGTTTTTTTTTTTACTAAAGCGCAGTCTTCTACAAGACAGTCCTCACTGGGACAAAGAACCTGCCACAATCTGAAAAATAGTGATAAAAGAAAAAAAATCTGACTACAATCATAGAAAGCTACTTAAAACAGACAAAACATGTCAATGGGGAGATACAAAAAATTTATAACGCCTACTTTGCACTCACATTTATTTTCTCTAAACATCTGGAAGTTCTCTCGACTGCCCACAATTAAAAAAAAAAAGCTCCACTTATCAAAAGAAGTCACAAAATTGTATCTTTCCAATAAAAATTCAAACAATACTTCTTTAAGTCATAGTTTTACTGAATAAAGCAAAAACCTTCTTATGACAGGAAATTCTCTCACTTCCCCATTACTGTGAGATACATGAATCTGGGAGGAAGTTTAATTAACTAACTCTTCCCAATACAAGAGACAGAAACCACAAAGTCTTGGGACAAAGCATTAGTTTGCTTAGAGTAAACACACTACATGGTTTATGAAAATTGAATTAAGAGACGAAAACGTCCATTTTCCAAAACCATGTTATCACTTCCTAACCTTGAATATTGATCCAAATACAGGAAAAGAAAAATTTGCCATTCCTTGCTCAATTTCTAAACTAAAGAGACCTTTCAAACACAAACTTGGAAAAAATAAATAAAAAGCAAATGTCTTACTGCAATCTTTATTCTACAGTTCCAACTACCTCCTGGAGAAAATACATTAAGGATCCTCTCAAGAGTGCTGAAAAAATCCAAATGAAATTTGATGGCTGGCTCAAAATGTCAAATGGATAGAAAAAAAATAGACTAAAAATACTAAGAGGACTAAAACAGACAGTAGACAGTCGTAAATATATATGCCTGTCTGGAACCCAACTGTGAGACAGTGGAGGTGAGGAGAAAGAGTGGAGAGGAAGCGATTTAAATGTTAAGGGAACAAACCCCATCCTTTTTATTTGTACCGGTTTCTTCCTACCCCCAGGAAACTGCACCATTTTGAAAACTTTCAATAAACCACAGTATTTATTTCTGTCTTTGAAATACACGTCAGATCATCTTTTAAAGTACTTTTCCCCTAGATACAGCCATATTTTATGTTTCTTCTGTCAAACAAACACACTCATTTTTAAATACAAAATATTTATTCCGGAAGAAAAACAAGAAATGACATCTTTGCGCTACTAGTATTCAGAAGAATTAGAATGGGCCAGACTCTACCATATGTAACTTGATTATAAACTACATCAATGATATCATATTTCTTTGGTAATAGAACTAAAAGGCATTAAAAGTCTTCCTGCTCTTTAGGGTTTGGCACACAAACATCAGACATACTTTTACCCTAAGTGTATTTCTATTTAATGGCATTACATCTGCTTTCTTTCCCCACCAAGTACTCCTCATTCAAAAATCTTTTATTTACAATGCAGTGACTGAAATAAAAAGGCACTGACACTACTTCTGCCAGCTAACTAAGCTCCCAAAACAGAGATCAATTTGCTAGAGATGTCCCCACCTCCACACACAGAGACACTTCAAAACTTGTATCAGACTAGGTCCCTGCTCTTTATTCCAAATATTTGCTTAGAAGACATGATCAGGAGAATGAATAAATATTCAAATTCCTTTAAATAAAGTTGAAAGAAATTTCTGAAATGCTAGATTATAACAACCTATGTAGCTTCCAACATAGGTTGGATTTCACAATAACAACAACTTATTAGTCACGGAAGACAAGGTATTTCAAAACAGAACAACACCCAACCAGAGAAACCAATTTAATTAGTCTACCCCACTAGTTCAACACAGGCCACCAAATCAAACTATTAAAAAGCACCTCCCTTCTCAGAACAGGGGGAATGGGGACAAAAGAAATTCCTGAGGTTCACATCAACCTATAGCAAAGGAAATACAGTAGCCACTTAAAAAAAAATCTTCAAAGGATAACGATGACATAGATTGGGAGGGGGAGATAACATTTCTTTTCTTATATCAATTTTTATACGTGTATATATACATATATGTATATATGTATATATGTATATATATACATATATATATATATATATATATATATATATGAGAAATTTTCAACATCCACAGCCAACTAAAAAGGGAAATTGTTATGTTCACAGTCACTAATGCAAATTGGCTTTCAAGGTTCCCAGAACATATCCTGAAACCCAACACGGAAAAAAAGAAATAACTTCCTGGACTACATCATTTGCAAACTAGACAATAAGGAGAAAGCATATTAGAGCAACCTAATTGAGCAACTTCTTGCAACGCATGGAGATTACTATTTCATACCAGATCTTACAAACGGTAGAACTTTAAACTTCCAAGCTACTTTTTAATTAAAAAACTAGCAAAGAAGGCAAGGATAAGTGCTTTTTCAAAAACACAGATCATGCACAAGAATATTTCAACAGAAGATGCAATTAATGCTTCTCAATTTGGCCATGAAAGATTAATTCCAGGAAAATCATAGCCTCAGCAGATGCCAAGCAACTGACGTCCTATATAAACGAGACGGAGCATTCACTAAATCACTCCATAGATGCTCTGAACGTTTTTCAAGGGGGAATAAAACCTGCCTGGTAATCAGTTGGAGGAGCACCAGTGCAAATAAAGACAAACGATAGCTGTTTGGGTGTGAAACCCAGAACAAAATCCCTGCCACAGAGCAACCCCTGCGAACCCCTGGGACGGTAAAGCATACACACGCACCGGTCGGAGTTGTCACCAAATTGCATGCAAAATTCCTCTTAGCTCCAGTGAAGTCAGTGACTCTGCTGAGACCTTTACCTTCATTTTCCATCGAAATCGTACGGGAGGCGATAGTTAACAAAAGTCTTTAGCGACACCAGCACCGGCGGGGGAGCTGAAAGGCGAAGAGAGAGATGCCCCAAGATCCCAGGCAATCACACTGCTCCCTCTGCCCCCACCTGCAGCAACATCTGCAAGAGAAACCAGCGCTAGAGGAGGAAAAAAAAACGAGCTACTAAGGTAAGGCCCTGCAAGCCCTCGGCCGCCCGGGGGCCCGGAGCTGCCGGAGGCCGCGCACGCTGAGGACGAGCCGCCAGCCGCCCCAGCGCAGGGCGCAGCCGCCACCGAGGCCGCTCCCCCCGTGCCCACACACACGCTCACGGAGCCGGGGGAGGCTAAAAATATCCCCCCTAAAATCCCCGGGGAGGGACGGGGAGCGGCACCGCGGTGGGCGAGCCGGGGAAGGAGCGGGCGGCGGCGGCAGCGGCGGCAGCAGCTCCCCCGCCTCGCCTCGCCGCTCACCTCCGGGGCCGGGGGCGGCGCGGCCGCATCCCCGTTCCGCTCACTTCCGCGGGCGTCGGGGCAGGGACGGAGGAAGGAGGGTGGAAGGGAGGGAAGAGGGAGGGAAGGAGGAGGAGGGAGGGGAGGGAGGGATGGAAGCAGCGGACGGGGCGGAGCGCGCAGGCGGAAGGGCCGGGGGCGGCCGGGAGGCCCGCGACGCTGAGGGGAGGAGGCAGCTGGGGCGCCCCAACGGGCGCTGCCAGCCCCGAGCCGCCGA
The DNA here is from genome assembly GCF_009769625.2 of Cygnus olor. Classification (NCBI taxonomy): domain Eukaryota; kingdom Metazoa; phylum Chordata; class Aves; order Anseriformes; family Anatidae; genus Cygnus; species Cygnus olor. The sequence continues at coordinate 45,354,794 of NC_049170.1, read as the reverse complement.
TGGGAGCGGGTCTGAAGGCGTTGTCCTGAGGGAGAGCGGCGGGGAAATGTAAAATACTGAGCACCGTGACAAAGAGAAAGCATTCCTCTGTCTTCACCAGGCCCCCAAAGGAGCGTTACTTGCGGCCACGGTTCCAACACAGAGGCAGGGGAAGGCTTTCAGTACCCATCTCCACTGAGGCACCTTTATATTTAAGGGCAGCCCGTGTAAAACAGGACGCATATTACTAGTTAAAACAAAATGCATTTAGCCCTTCAAGGTCACAAATCTAATCGAGACGTTCTAATTGTAGGCTTGGCACCCGTCTCTAAAGGAGCGTGACAACGTGGACGAAGAAGTAAGAGTCTCGCCGACAGCTCGTGATTAACGACCTGCCGCCTCCCTCTTTGTTTTTCTGAGGCAGCAGAAGAAACCGAAATCAGTCTTTGTCATTTCATAAAGAGCATTTAACGGAACGTTATAATTTTAAGCATTTTAATTAAGCCTCCTAGCACATAATGGCACGCTTCTCGAATCCCTCAGCCAAACGCGGTCTACTTAAATAGTGTATTTCCTCTTTTCAAGCTCTTAAAGCTATTTTTCTGGGGGGTGCTAAAATAATAGACAAATAATAGACAAATTTAATGTCTATACACAGTGATAGGTGAAGAAGAATTACAATTGCTGACTCAAAGCATGGGCCCTAAATATTTGCATTTAAGAAAATAAGGAGACAACAAACAGGCTAATTAGTATTACCTAATGCATAATCTCAGACCTGTCCCACATATTTGCCACATTACTTGAAAATCCCGGTGGTTACTCCATGAAATATCCCACTACAAGTAGGTAGCGCTGTCATTGTAGCAATGACTTCCGCAAATACTTTCTGCTAACTTGTTTGCAATGCAAGCAAAGAACCATGTTAGCTTCTTGTGACACTAGCTGTGATACTTCTGTGTCAACACAAAACTGATGCACAGTGACTAATTAGGAAAAACGCTTGTTTACTTTGTTCAAACTGGTAAATCTTGCTCTCAATATCAGATGTTACCATTAAATACAATGAAATTCTGTAAATACTTTCATGAAGAAAGAACATGGGCATTGCCTGTAGCTCCTAATACTATTTATATGTAAAACGAATTGAGACTTCTTTACATTATGGTATGAGAAGCTTTGTAGAGAAGCTTGGAATGGAGTTCTTGGATGTTGTTCAGAACTGAAGGTATTGAGATGTAAGTGAGGGTATCAAGATGTAAGCATCTGTGACAAAGTCAGCCTAGTAAGAAATAACTTTCGTTCACATATCTTAAAAAAGGAAAAAAAATGTCAAAAGCAAGCCCTACTGTATAGTGACAACTAAAAAAGCTTCATCTCTAGGGCTTAATCTTTTTCATATTAGTGTAATTAGTCAGTCATGCAGTCCTGTATGCAGCCAGAGAGTTGGGAAGTGCCTCTTCTGCATTATACTAGGACTGTGTCCATCCTTGGAAATTGTATTACATTTTCTGCCATACTGTACTCCTATGCTCAGTGACTGTTTAATAAGCAATAAAGTATTTTATCTCAATCTGCTGCTGAATAAAAAAAAATCCTGAGCTTAAGTTGAGCTTGATAAATAAGAGTATTGAATGGCGAAGTCATTATTTAGCAAACCAAAGCATTATTATTATAATATAATCACAGATATGAAAATCAAAAAAAAAAAAAAAGCTTTGCTTACAGTAACCAGCTGTACTCAGTCGTTATAATTGCAAGAATTTATGTTAGACTAGAATTTGTGTTAGACTTTTTAAATCTCATGTAAAAAGAAATAATTGCAATAAAATACTAGTGTGAACTATTCAATGAGCAAATGTTTCTGTGTCAATCCACAACATAATAATTTGAGTGAAAATACAAAACAATTTTTTAAAATATGAATGGCCAAAAAATCTCTAAATCTTAGAGTTAAAATATCATTTAAAAGAAAGGTAGTACTTGAAATGATGTGCAATACTGATGGGTTTGAGGGAAAACAAACTGCACGCCTTGGTGGTTGTTGCATCACCATTTTTCTCTCTCATGGTTGCAGACCTGAAACTACTTCCTAACGAATTGAGCCTGCTGGTGATAGGTTTGCATTTATGAAATCAGAGTTTCATGTCAACTTAAGCAGCCACACATTCTTCTTTTCATGGTGTTTTCCGTGTTTTCTGTGCCACCCAGTACTGCCTAAGTGTTCTGCATCACCAAAAAAAGAGGAGTTCCTGTCATCCTGTCACCCCCTCACATCCCCTTCTCAGCCTTTCCCCCACAGAAATCTCATCATTTAACTGCTGTTGATGCCCCCCTTCTGTGAGCGGCTGTCAGCAGCAGGGAGCCACTAGATTATCTCAGAACCACAAAGTTGGACGTTAATTAGTTTGAGGTTATGTGGGGACTAATTCACGTTGAAAATCAGTAAATACAGACTTCTCAAACTGAATCAAGAGTGGTTACACTGGTACAGCCAAGAGGGTGGCACCAGCATGGGAAGCATAAATAGGTACTGCGGCTTTCAGTACTTTCTGTGCTCCCCTAGGCCTTCAGGGATGAAAACTAGTGATTTGATAAAATGAAGTGGGATATGTGGTTTTTTCATTATAGTCAGCCAAAAAAAGTTTCCTTCTGTATGAATCTAAAGGCAATCTAAAAACTCGGTTTTAGCTGTCTTTATACTTCCTTTTCAGGAAAAAAAAATAGGAAAAAAAAAAAAAGCCTCTGTCTGAAAGTCTTGGAAAAAAATAAGAGGTAATAAACATGTGACATTCCAGACAGAAACATTCATCAGATGGGAAGAAAGGAGAGTTCTGTCTAACGTCATTAAACAGAGAGGCCTTCCCCCACAGCAAGTTTATATGCAAGCTTAACTTCAAGTTTTAGTCTTCACGATCACGATCAATTCAACTTCATCTCAACTCTTCCCTTATGCTATATACAGCACTATCAGAAGGATAGAAAAAGGAATTTTAAACATAATAAAGATAGCTACAATGGCATGTCTCAACGGTTTGGAGATCCATTTAACAGAATTCTTTTAAGTCACTTTTCAGACCACAACAGCATTCAAAATACTTGCTGTTCTGAACTAAGCTTCCAGATCCTTTTAAAGGATCCTTTTAAAGACAGATTTATTTAAATGTTGTCAATGTTGAGTAATGCTAATGAAGTCTACTATGAGTTTTGTTGATCTCATGAGAAGTTTATTTATAAATTGTAATAAGAGAAAAGCATTTTTCTGAATCATAACATCAATAGTATCTTATTATGTGACAAAGCTTTCTACAGCATTTCAATCTGGGGCAGAGGAGATTTATATGTGGTCCTTCTGTCAAAACACACATCAACTACTTGCTTACTCTGCTTTAGGCATAATTTGACCTGCCCTCAACATGCTGAGCATGAATTAGCCTTTCTGGAAGAAAAATTACTGTCTGCTAAGATGGACTTTCCTTTGATTTAATCTCATTATTTGTCTTCTTTCATCTTGGTATCAAAAACTCACCAGTGCTTTTACAGTCCTCAACAGAATACTTACACGATTTGAGTCAGACAGGGGAAGGATAAGGCTGGATCTTCTCATGTACACACTTTTAAAATTGTTTATGTCATTCGTTAAGCCTGCATTGCATATTTTCCTCCCCACACCCTTTCCATCTGCACTGTCCAGTTGATAGCTGATAGGAAGCAATCACCTTGTCTCTGAATAGAGCTCTCCAGAGGAAAATCCATGGTAATTCCAACTAAAGGTTGAATGTTTCATATGTATGTGTGTGTGTGTGTGTGCGTATGTGTATATATTTTTAACATTTTTTTTTAACATATAAAATGTTAAAAACAGTAAAAAGGAAATTATATAGTCCTCACAGAGGAAACAAATACTTATTTCATTTTATACACCTGAGCATGTTAAAATGTTAGAAACGTAGTTACATTTTCAAATTACCTTATCTCAGCCTTGTCTTGATGCTGTGCAATTATGATAATTAAAGAACTTTGGTTTATGGCAATCTTAAATTAGATTTCACTGATTTTTAAAACACCATTAGATTTAAACCTCTCATCCCATCCTTAAATAGTGTTCCTACTAATGTTCTACATTCAGAGTGGAGGTGCAGCACTGCAGCAATTTAAGTTGACATAAAATCAGGCTGGTGCGATTCTCCTTTTGCTGACACCCAATCAGTGCTGGCTCTGGCACTGTCATCTCTTGATAATCCGATTCAGAAGGACTGATCCAGCAAAAAAGAAAGCCTACCTCAAAAGAGGCATTACTGCTGAACTCTCAGAACTGGTGCAGGAAGAAAATGTACAGCAGTTACAAGGTTACAGGAGCTCCGTCTTTACATCCACATACATGGTTGTGAACACACACTATCAGAGCACTAAAGAAAATTTGGTTTAATCAGGTCTTTCAGGGAAAGACTTGATGCATTCATTTTCTGACCACAGGACTCTACTGTTGTATCTCAAACCTGTGTTTCATCTGTAGTTTTCTTGACACCTTCTATTCCTTCCACATTTTCAACACTCACCTGCCAGTCTCTTCCTTCAACTATGCTATTTTGAAATAGTTGAAAGTATTAATTACGTATTTTCTGTAGAGGTTTTTCCCTCCCTTCATTTAGGGCACAACAAAGCTCTTCAGCTGTTTCTGATTTACCCTGTTTCAAAGTTGGCTACTCCAGTAAAAGCTTCACTGCTAAAGTGTGGGCTTTCAGGACATGTGCTTCTATACTATCTATTTTGGTTTCAGATTTCTTAAGATGATCCTACTCATTTTGTGAAGTAATGAGCAAGTTTCCTGTTGCCTGTAAAAGACAGCCAAGAGATGCATCCAAAGAGATTGTGCTCTGTAATTAGAATATGCTGTGAAGCAAGTTACTATTGGAAATCTTAGCTGAGGCAGGCGACGCATCTTGTCTGCTACAGGACAAATGCACCACACCTCTGCACCACCAGCTGCAGCTACAGCCACATTACAGCCCAAGTATTGCAGAAGATGGAAACAACTGCTCCCTAGTAATGTAAAGATTACATGTCCTGATGATGGATTATTGCAACTCTTTAAAGGGAAAGAACAACACCCCATTTACTTTTTAAAGATTTCAGTTGCATTATAGTAAGATGCCTGTGGTAGAGAACAAAGGCAATTCAACAATGAAACTATTAAGAGTTAAAATAATCAGTGGTAGTGAAGTAGTTTAGTTTGAATTGATTCCAGGCTAACGTGACCAGAAATTCAGGAATGCTGCATATATTACAGACACAGCCAAGTCTCTCAGCAGTAGGAAATTCTTTTTCAAGGTTATCAGTGGGGGTAAAATGGGGTGAAGGTAATAGTTAGAAAGGAGCTGGCAGTTAGTAAACAGATGTTTACCTACTCATAAGATTTCAGCTCCAGGCAAGAATGAGATAATTTGTTTGATTAAACTGTAAAGAGTAATGTGTCAGACTGCATAATTTTATTCAGACTTGGAGCCAAAAGCTTTATCAAGTGAAAGCATGTGGTAGCATTTCAGGTTGGGAGAAATTCATTATAAACTTTTGTTTTACAGGACAGCTGACATTCTATTTCCCTTTTTGCTTTGAGAACTACTATGTGTGTGTAAATGAAGGTCTAGTCTTCAGAAGAATTTTTTCCTTTCTTCTATCTTAAAAAAACGTGGCCTGAGGTCACATTTTTAAAGCTGATAGTGGTTATTGATAGAAGCAAATATAGCATGCGTCTAGTGAAACCACGTGCTCCAGCGTAACCCCCCCCACCTTAAGGTAACCCCAAATGAAATGAAAGACTAAATCTGTATTCAAATGCATTCTCAAAGAATCCCAACAATTAAGCTGTAGGGTGATAAGTGAAAAGCTGTACACACATGTTATGCAACACTTACAAACTTAAGCATACTTAGTAAAATAGCCGAGTTTAACAAGGCTGTTTTGACCTGGTTTCCTATCCAGCTACAGAAGTGTGTGTTAGGACACAGAGGTGACAGCAAGTGCTCACAAGTGCTTCTCTACCACTGTTGATGAATATCAAGCTCCAGCACATGGAATATTAAGGGGGAATTGAAAAATAAACACTCATTTCAGGGTAGCACAGAAAGGCTCTTGTCTGGCTTGGAAATAGGTGCTAGAATATTTTCAGCAACATCACCTCCTTTAGGCTAACTGTCATTGAATAATAAATAGATCACACAGATCATTGCATAATAAATAGATCACATACTCCAGTCCTTGCATCGCCAAGGGTTGGATACAGCCCCAGATGAAGTTAGCAGGGGTGGATACAGGAGGCACAAACCCCACAGCTATATCACATAAAGTGCGAGCATATATTCCACCAGCCTGTCGCAATGGGAGGGCTACGAGGGCCCCGAGGTGCCCCTCTCTCTTCCAGTAAATCAGTGAACTGACGTCAGCTGCATTCTGTGCATCTGCAACAAGCCAAGAAGCACCAGAGGGGGATTTAATTTAAAAAGAGTTGAAACTTGTACCATATGCCCTCCTCCCCACCATCTGGCTAGGGGGGACATTTTGTACAAATCCAGCATGCCAACTGCCTATTCAGAAGGAAAAAAAAGTTCCTCTTTCGGTAAAAATATTAGGCAGTTCCCATTCCATCTTTAGGGGCCTCCAACGTAATCCAGATCTATGGAGGAGTCCTGCAGATGCAACCCTATTTATAGGCTTCAGAAACTGGCAATGATAGATCAGGGAAAAGCTTGTTTCCCTGTTTGAAATTCAGCCTAAAGTAAATTATAACCTGATATATTATATATTATGTTTGAAAACTGCTTAGAATCTGTTTGTATTTAAACACATACATGATTTCTATCATATATCTTCCATATTTCATATCATATTTAAGGCCATAAGGTCATATTATTATTATAAGCAGGTATTAAATCACGATTATGAGATCATATTTATCATATCATATTAGATAGAAATAATTTAAATACATGATGCAGGATATTATATTTTATCATACAGATTTATGATTAGGCAAATCAAAGATACATTTATATTTATCATTAGGTTATTTATCATTAGTTTCTGTCTAATCAAGGAGACATCTAGCCATATATCTATGGCTTATTTAATATGCTGTATTGAAAAAAATATATACACATCAAGCTATAACCATTTCTGATTCATTACTCATTGACCTGTGAAAAATCATCAGAGAGAATAAAACAACACAACTCTCATTGGAAGACCCTGAGATTGTAGGAGCAACACAGACAAATTAGAAGTTGCTAATGTATGTATGCAGTGAGCATCAAAATCTTGATTTTGCTACTTTCAAGGCTGCAGAACAGGACTCCCAGAGAATTTTCTGTAGTGGGTATAGATACCAACAAACCAGGTTCTTAAGAATTTGTCTTTTATATCTGCTATGATTTTCACTCCAAATTGTTTTCTGGTTTTGACAAGTTATCTTTGATTGTTTACAGCCTCACATCTTCAGCATGTGTATACACTCTGATGCTGTTTTTCACTTCCTGGGACAGATTACAAAGGATTTAAAATAAGCTAACCTTAATGTTTCCAATTTTCACAGTCACAGAATGGTTGAGGTCGGAAGGGAACACTGGAGATCATCTGGTCCAACATCCCTGCCAACCAGGGTCACTTAGCACAGCTGATAAACAGTTCCTGTTGATAAAGTTTGTTACATCCAAAGCCAAAGCCTCACTGAAATATATGAAGCGAGAACTAGGTTTGAAGAAACTACGCTTTGCAGCAGTTAAGCTATTACATCCTACAGAGTCTAATCAAGACACTTCTAGGGTTGCAGCTTAACAAGTGCAGAACTGTAACAGAGAAACTGAAAATCAGTGAGAAAAAATACAGTCCATTTTTAGAGTTGACAAAACCTTTGAAATTGCATTTTTCTGTGCCATATACATGATGCTTGTGACAAAAGGAAAAATATTGTTTTCTATACACACACACCCCAAGGCCTAGGCCATTTCATTAAAGAAGAAAGCCCATTCTGAACAAAAGAAAAGGTGACTCCATACATTTCTACAGCCATTCACACAGTGGCTTCTGAACCCAAGCAAAACTTTTTAGCAAATATTTGCTAATGAATTCTAGCTTTACTGCAGATATACAAGCTTCTCAAAGCACTTATCTTTAAGCAGAACTAATTTTTGTTAATTGTACATAATTTTGAACCAGCTTAGCCATTTGTGACAGTAATTCTATTCAACCTTTTAAAATGGTTGTGGCATGACACCTTGTCCTTCCATGTAAAATTCGTCCCGCTCAAACAGTGTCTCCTTGGCACACTGTAATTGCTCCAAGTTACTCCGTAGTTGTAGTAACTACATGAAATTTGTTCAGGTTTAAAAGTTTCCAACACCAATGCCAGCAACTCCAAGTCTATGTAAAGAACTGCTGCAACTGTGTTTTTAGATGTAAGCCCTCATTGAAAATACCACTCATTGCTGTGAAAGGCAACCACTGTTATCACTAATTCCGGTTCCTCCCTTTGTCCTAAGGACTGAGTTCAGCCTGTAGTGGCCTATAACAAGTTTCCTGTGGATGTAAAGCAAAGATCATAAAGAAAGAGGTGTGGCACAGCATGAATACCAGAGAAAGGGTACAACCGAAAGTCCAATTCTTATAATACTGCTGTATTAATAGCATTTGCAGTCCCTGGGCTTTAATATCATATTCTTTAATATTACGTGCTAGGTCCTGGAACTGTGTGATTATATCAAAGATGTTTGCCTATGCTGAAGAAAGTTTCTAATCCTTGTAGCTGCATAGAAAAACTTGAAAGCGTGAACCTTAAAACCTGAAGAATAGAAAGGCCAAATGAAATTCTTCAGAAAAGAAATCAGAATTTGAAAGGCTAAGTCATTTTTGTAATTGCTGGGATTGACAGTGCTGGAATTTGTAGCATTCAAAAGCATTTTCAGCTATTTTTTTTAATGCCTCTTGAGCATTCTATGCTCTAATTTGTTTTAAAATATAGTAAAAATGTGGCTGCTGTAATTCTGTCTGATTTCCTGGAGAGAAGTGTTAACGTACACATGTCGTGTGTACTGAGTGCACACGAGCCCACTACATCTTAATTGTAGCACATGTTCAGTACATCTGGCAGTGCTCAGTAGGACAGACTGCAAACATTTTGTAATTGATCTTTGCACATAAGTTGGGCACATCCAGAACTTTTTTAAAATCTGAAAATCCAGCAGGAGGAAGTTTCCAGGAGATTAAGCACATAGTAAAAATAGATGCAGGCCCTGAGATGTGACTGCCTTGTTCTAAGCCATAGGCTACCTCCTGTAAGGCCATAGTTTCTCATTGTCTCTTGTAAGGCAAAAAAAGTCATTGCGATAAGCTAGTTTGGTACGGCACAGTTTAAGAAATTGACTTAAGTCAACAGGAATTACAAGCTTTTGTTTTGTTTGACTGTCTCAGGACTTCAAATGTTGATGGTTTTCTTGTCTTTACATGGCATTAGAAATGCTAACATCAAGGTCCCTTAAATTAAATCTAATGGATCTGTGTTTGGCAGACTCATTCACAGTATGAAAAGGGAGGAAGCAGTGGGATGGGACAGAGGGAATTTTTTAATTAAAAAAAAAAATGTTTCATTTGTACACAAATGCTGCAGTAATGGAATATTTTAGTTTTGAAATCTTTTCTCTTGGCCTTCCATCCTTGTCATATTTTTGCTTAGGTACACTGCTCCATGAGTTACTCAAATAATGCTGTGAAAGTCCACCTTAGTCTCTCTTTAAGCTTGATACTGCGCAACTTATTCTGTTAAGATTTTTCATTTTACTAGATTACAGAAGTGGCAGCCAACCTGCTCCACATTCCCTTTAACCCTAATCGATAGTTGTAATCAATGGCCATCCAGTCATGATACTGACCTGAATTGAAGAACCTGACAATATCTGATTGAGATGATATCTGTCAGTGTCACTAAACAGTGCCTAAGTGAGAAATAATATTTCAGGAAGTGTAATACAATGCCATTTTAAATGTCAGTAAGGCAAGAATTATTCAGCGGACCATTTTGGACAGCCATAAGGTTGGACTCCAAAAAATAATTCAGAATGCCTACAAGCAGTGATAACTTAGATTAATATGTTTTCTCATCTTTTTAAAATAAGAATTTGAATAGTGTAAACCATTAGTCAAAAGCTGCTGCCTATAAACAGCCAGATAAATTCTTCAAGATGCTAAGAAACAATAGCTTCTCTTCAGTTCTGTCAGAAAGGCAGAAGGTCAGCATCTTAAGGTTATGGTCCTTATTCAGCTTAGTGCTTCCTTCAGCTGGTTTGTATTAGTTGCTGTCTTCTTATGACAATACCAAAACTTGCTCATCTTCAAGTTTGTGTGTATCTCCATAGGTAGACATACCATATGCTACTGAGTAGTCATGTGTCTGATACAAAGTGGTGGAGGTCCAGTTTATATTTCAACTTTTTATATATGAGATGGTAATTCAGCAGACTTTTATCTGAAGGGGCAAAACATCCAAGTTTCAATACCAGTAAGTATAATTCAAGAAGAAAATCTACTTCAGGGAAAAAAGAAAAATCTGCACATCCCTGCAAATCTTCGTACAATCCTGGTGGGACTTTCTACTCAACTACAGTAGCAAGTGTAGCATACAGAAATCCACATTTGCTCTCATTTGACTTCTGAGGTAGGCCCTGAAATATTGATCCAAAATGGGTTTAGAACATGACTTAGAAGACCATTAGAAGATACAGAAAGTTTCCAATGATTTCCAAATGAGTTTGTGAACTGCAAGGAACTGTTAGGACACAAGAATCGTTTTAATATTTTATGCTTAGCACACTCATGTCAAACAACACAATACCCATCAGCCCCAGAGAATCAGGAAATATTTCTTGATTCTGGATGTACCACCTCAGGGATACACAGCAGTCAGTTAGCACTTTTTATGCCTCAGAACAACAAAGAATAGAAACTAGGGAAAATGCTTCATTTGAGAAATGAGTCAAGCCCCTGTTTAACTACAAAAAATCTTTAGCACCTTAGTCATGCAAAGCCAGCAACACTTTTAACATCATCTAAAATTTAACATATGCATAGTTTTTAACTACTAATAAGTATACCACTATTAATTAGATTTAACTTGACATTTCTAATGCCATTATAGCGCAGTTTTCGTTAACAGCTATATAGGTTTCTTTGTTGTCCTAACAGAGAAGTACTATGTCATCTGTAATACCTGCTTAATCCACAGAGTGCTTATACTGGAAACTTGAAGCAGCTGCACTAAATATATATCTAGATACAGAAATCTTTAGAAAGGAATCACAAAACCAGACTACAGGTAACACGCCCCCCCCCCCCCCCCAATTTTTGGTTTGTTTTTTGAAAGAAAAAAAAAAAGTAACAGTACTTGGACTACCACAACCAGTGCCAGCAAAAGTACAAGCATTATCACTGTTTCAACACTGGCAAGAATACATCTCCTGTATACATTAAAAGATAGTGTAAATGGAAAAGCTTTTGGACTTTCACCCACATCATTTCCAGCTAGAGGTTAACTTGTGTGTGATGGGAGGTACTGTTAATCCCAGAGCAGAGATCAAGTGCCAGCTACATCAGCACAAGTTGCTAGAAGATCCTTACACTGGGTAACGTGTCCTATTTGGGCCCTTTAGCTGCATCCGCAGTATCTCATCTCCAGGCTGACTAGATGTCTGAAATTTTTCCCACTTGGAAAGCTGATTCTTGCAAAAGTCTTGGATTGTCGCTTAAGGACATGAAACATGTCCTTTAAAATGCCTGTAGTCCCATCATTTCAGTAGCTATGTGTCAAATGTGTATGCCAGATTCAGTTACACTAATGTTGCTTGGCATATAATAACTACATTGAGACACAAAATCCAACAGTGCATTTTGATTCAATTAAAGCAGATTTTAAAGCTCTAAGGAATTATTTCTGTTATCCATGGTGACTGTATATGTAACAACTTCTGTCTGTGAACTGTGCACATGCACACACCACTATTTAACCTATATCGCATCATTTTTAAAAGCACTTCTAACCAAAATTTCAGGGTATGGACTGACAACAGTTAAACTGGACTTGTTGGAACTAGATGATCTTTAATGTCCCTTTCAACCCAAGCCATTCTATGAAATTATTCCAAACATTAACTATTTGAAATGTGCACTTCAGTTCCTATTTGCATGTAGACTGCATGCTTTTTTCTACTCGATTAAAGACCCATCCTTCGTGATCATTATCTTCATTTACTTCAAGATAAGATTATGACTGTACAACTGGGAAGAGTTGTCATTTTTGAGGAAAAAAAAGGTAAAGTGAAAGAACAATAGGCACACAAACAAACATCTGATAAGCTCTGTTAGGAGCAGGTCCTCACAGGAGGAACCTTACTCTGTGTTCATACTCAGACCTTAGAGCAACTTACAAATCCTGCCCGGTCACAGAACAGTGATCTGAAGGAAAGAGTCTGATGCAAACCAACATAGGTGCTATTATGCAAGACTAATAACACTAATTTAGAAAGCAGTGATTGAATCAAAAGCAGTGAATTTGAGAAAGATAAGTATGTTTTTACAGGAGGGAATAGCTCTCCCATGAGAGCTAGGGTGTATCTAGCGGCCACTTGTTGATTGACTTGTTCACTGACTAAGCTGCAGCAGGGAATCAACCACCACCACAGCTGAGAAAATCCATGACTTATATATGTGTTCTCCAGAGTAGGTGGTGTTGCTTCATTTTTTGTGTTTTAATATCCGACAAGGTGCCAACCCTGACGGGCTTTTCCTGTGAGTGAAGTATTCATGATCATTCTCCCTTCTCCCTTGAATGGTCTCTTTGATGTGATGCTGCTATTAGCAGCAATTTTAATAGGATGCCTCCCATCTTACCGGCCTTATTTTTGTGAAGTGTGTAGTATTTCACATCTTTGAGACTCCTCTGCCCATGAGTTCCACAGTTATTAGGGGAGAGGGACAGATACAGCTCACTTCCTTCAGAAGGGGTTCTGCCAAAGCAGCTGTTGCAGTTAATTGCTGAAGACAGACACACTCTCAATGCCAAGCACAATGTACAAATTACACCATGCTGCCCCAGTTCTGGACTCTCAGAACTCATTCTGTGTTCTCCCCCAAGGATCAAACCCCATCTGTTAACGCTCATGTATAGAAGCAGCAGCTCATTGATCATATCACTCTTATGCATGAACTATTAGCTAGAGAAATCATTTTAGCATTCAATTTGGGGCTGGTGTGGAGCTTAAAAACAGTGCTGAAGAAGTGTTGGTTGATGAGGCTGTAAGAGGTGTCTATCTACTGGTAGGTTTCAGCACGGAAGCTGGTATTTTCTTCACACAAAATGGTGGTTCTTCCCTTTTATTAAAGTTAGTCAGATGTCCTTTGGAAGCTGATCATAAAGGGGAAAAAAAGGTCTTGTGATTTCTTTCACAAAAAAGTTTTGTCTGGGTCCAACTGGCATTTTCAACAGGAAGTATAAATTTTACTGCCATGGTTTGGCAAGAGGTAACCTTAGAATACTCTTAAAAACTCATTTTCTCAGATGCTAATTCATGTATACTCAAACTAGCAACAGAGGCAAAATTTATTTTTTGCTTTGCCAAAAGAATTGAAAAATCATTTCTTCAAGGAAAGGACATAACCCTCCCAGCACATACACAATTAAACAAACCACATATATGCTTTCCATTGTATTTTATGTGAGCAGAGAGGTCTCTTAAACACCTTGAAGTAATACATTTTATGTTTGACAAGAAAATAACTGGCATGTTTATGGCTATTCTACAGCTTTATCAGCAGGAACAAACAAAGTTTTCTGATTTATCTACTCAGAAATGGGGTTCACTGAGATTGGTTTGCCATGTCATTAAAATCACAAACCATTGAACAGTCACTGAGGAAAACTCATTTCCAGGGCTATTTGGCTGCTGTTTTAGGATTGCTTGCAGGCACTTCCAAGGCTAAAATTCACAGGGCTTTGGAATTCTTTTTTTTTTTTTTTTTTCCTCCCCTTGAATGAAGCAGGAACCATGTCAAAATATACACTATAATTTTAGCCTTCTCTCCAGTGTCTTCCTTTCTATATCTTCTAAGTTCCTTCATTACCATTTGTATTTGGAGCTTATTTTTAAGGGGAAAAAAAATCTATTTCATCTGTCAGTGACAGTTTCATATGCTAGGACATTGTTTCATATGTTTATTCCCTTACTCAGGCTGAATTAATATTAAATACCTCATACCTCACAAGAACTTAATGATAATCATTTTTATGGAAAAATTCAGTGTATAGAATTATGTAAGAATTAATCTTTTTAAAAAAAAATACCTACTCCCATAAGAAATAACTATACAGGTCTAGATAAAAAGCCTCATTTAACCAGAATTACCTCCTAAATTCAACTATGCTATTAAGATGTCACTTGCTATCAAAGAAACTCTACCATATAGCCATATGGTGTATATATAGATGTAGCTATATATATATGGTATAGCCACATCCCCATACCATTTCTATAAAGCTTGTCAAGAAGCTTTCAGAATTTTATGCTCTACAAGACTCCAAATTGAGTTGAAAGTAGGAGAGAAAACATTAAAGATCATAAATAAAGTACATTATTGCATCATACCAACACTCCATGAAGTCCATGCTCCTGGGCCTGATATGGTCAGTAATGAATGTTTTGAGAAGGTGAGCCAAGACAGGAGACAATGATTTAATGCACTGCCAGTATGGAAATAGTATCCCTGAACCATAGATTACTGTATATCCCGAAGCAAGCAAGTTTATCCTTATTAGTATAAGTCTGGATGTTCTTATCTATGTGCATGTCCTTCTTATAATCTGTTTATCTCTTGGACTTTATGAGATTCTGGGGCAATTTCCAGAATCTATCATTTCTGAACAATACATATTTATTTCACAGCTTTAGTATTTGCTAAAATGTTTGATGTCCAATGCTCTTATTGGCAACCAATCAACGTCCCTAAAGTTTATTAACAACCAGTATGCAGGATTTTTAGTTCTGTCTAGTTTCCAGACTAAAATGCAACTTATTAAAGCAAGCATGCAAAGCTGACCTGAGATTGAAAACATTACATATATGTTTGTCATTATATTTCACTTGATGTTTGATCAGTAGACAAGTCTCCTAGGATGCATATATTTTCTGGAAATCACAGCAGTTATTCAGCAAGCTTCATGATATTCACTGCATAATGTCAGGCAATGCAAGAAGAATGAATAGTAATATCACATTCAGTCCATTTTATATTGATAAAGCTTTGTGTTTAATAGTCACGTGGATGCTTGTTCTGATTAAATGGATTTCCTCCAGCAGTTTGGAGCTGCAGTGCCAGAAGCACATTGCACTGAAGGTACTCTCACCCTTACACGAATGGAACTATTAAATTTAGTGTCAAGTTACGGATTGCTCTCTAAACCATTTGATCCCACCTGTGAATGTTCAGGTTATAACTCATCTGTGCGCCCTCCAAAGTTCAGCTGTCAGGACAAGCCTTTGAACAACGCCAGCTAGCCCCATATACATCCTCCACTTGTGATTTTAACTTCATGTCTGTACAAGCATCTCACAAAGCTATCAGAACAGTACATTAAAACAGCACAGTTAACATGGACCCATCGGCTTTCTTGAGCTCGAGACCAGTAATGGGTGAATATTAAGAATAACAGCAACAAAGAAAAATCAAAGAAAAAGCACGTAGTCATCTACTGATAATATTTATTGAAAGACATTGGGCCAATATTAAGCAAACAATCCAAAGGATTTACCCAGCTAGATAAAAGAGTATGATCCTCAGAAATAAAGGCTTATTCTGAACACCACACAGGGCAACCTGCTGAGCTCAACTGCACTTCCCACCCCAAAAGTTTGTAGAGTGAAAGAAGCTAATGTTAATATTTGGTGAATAGCACCTATGCCAACATGGGACAGACCCAAGGAGAATGAATACAATGTTTCTTCAAGTATGCAATGTTTGAGCTGTTAGCCATTGCAAAAACATTAGGAGCAAGAAAGAAAATAATGAATGTTAGTGTACCAAAATAAAACAAAACAAAATTCCAAAATATATCATTTTAAAGGAATGTGCTTTTCTATTTTTTGTCTGTTGACCTCTTATCTAGAGAAGTACGCTGTTCAACATCATTTAGCGCACAAAGAAGGAAAAATGTTCAACTGTTTCAAAGGAATGCACAATTTCAGCTCTTGTTGTAGGTTTCTTATGAATGTTAACCACATAGCTTAATACCGAGCACATATTGGATGAAAGAACAGTAAATCATCAGAGGTGGCCCTGTTGTAGCTTCACCCCTTCTCCCCCATGCTAAATCACTTCCACTTCCTTGTGGAACAGCAGCAGCTTCACATAATTCAGTTCCCTTCAGAATATTAATATTGGATTTAAGTCAAGAAATCATGATCTATCACAAAGATCTAAGAAACTAAATTACAAGCCCAGCTACCAAGAATTCAACCTTGTACTTAACACAGATATAATGTAACAAAGGGCCCAAATGCTGACCAGTCCCTACACCTCATCCCAGAGGAATCAGCATTGCTGAAGAGAGTCAAAGCCCTTATAGCACTGAGAGAACAGCAGAATACGACATTTATGGCTGGCATAAAAGTTATAAGAGAGGAAGTCTGTTTTATTCTGTAGAAATATTTAGGAATTCACTTTCTCAAATGTATCTCCCTTAGTGTAACAAGCAGATTCAAGCCTACCCAAAGGAATAGCAAGTGTAACAGTTTCTTCAGCCAAGGATGATGGAGATGAATGATTCAAGATGAACTGGCATTACACTGAAAATGGCTCATGACAGCAGTGAAATATGGATTTTTCTGATTCTCAATAGACAGGTAATGACTAAACTTTATGATTTCAAACCCCAATTGCTTTGTCTCTCATAATTACCTCAGAGTCAAAAATTATTTGTTCTCAGGGCCAATTTTCCTCAAAGAGCCCTTATAAAAACATAAACTTAGCCATTATTCCAAGATACTGACATTTAGAAAACAGCGCAGCTAAACTTCTCATTCTCTCCCTTTAAAACATAGCTAGGTCACCCACAAGGTTACAATTTTTTGTATTATTATTTTACCTTTTCTTGAATCCTCTTGTCTTTCACTGTCAATACAAGTTTCCAAATTACATGGATAGGAATCTTTATGAAATAGAAGAAGAAAGATTTATGCAGTGGATTATCCATAATTTAAGCAATTTCTGTTGCTGCACAGCTAAAGAAGCTTTCACATCTGGAATCTGAGACCTCAATGAATGCTTTCTCCCTCTTCCCAAAAAAAGGTAGTCTTCAAGTGTTGCACAATCCTTTTCTGCAGAGCAACCAGTGAAAAACAGAACATCAAATGCAGAGCCGAAAACAAATGACCAGTGTTAAAATGTGAGCTGGAAGAATTGAGGGGAAGTTCTACCAAATGCAAATCATTTCCCTGACAGCATGCTCTAAGAGTCCTACTTCTGATAAGACTATTCTGCTGCAAAACAGAATGGTAGTAACTAGGTCCTGATTTTTCCTCCCCTTCTTTCTACAAAGAATAAATCCTAACGCCTCTTAAAGCTTGTTCAGCTGCAGTTAAGCTGTTAGGAAACTGCTGTTCCTAGCATACTCCCCTCCTTTGCCCCCCCAGCTGTATTTCACACTGCACTGTCTGATTTCACTTTTGTTTGCACACAGTCCTGTTATGTGGATTTCAGCCAGATTAATGCATTCTTTCATTCTCCACTTCCTAAACTGGAACTGCAAGGCACCAGTCACAGGGCATAACAACGTAAGCTTATATAAAGCTTAGCTTGCAATTGGAGCCTTTGCCTTAAATCATACCTGCAAGCTCATTTCCTTTCAAGTCATTATATTTCCTTCTTTGAGCCCTTCTCTACTTTGCACCTTTGATCAGCAGACAAGAATTAGTGTTTACCTGGATTTTGTAGTGGATGTAAAAGCAGCAGAGCACATTTTCATCAGTTATTATCCTAAATTCTTGACTTTACAGTTAGGGAAGGGTTTTTTTCTTTTCCTTTTTTTCCTCTTCTTCTTCTTTTCTCTTTGTCATCATTGATCTTTTAAGCAGAGGTGTCCCAGAGAGAAGCCAGGTTCTTATTACAGCTAGGCAATTCAGTTCTCACAACTCCGCAGCCATTGGAGATTAACTCAAAGTCCTTAAGTCTTTACTAAGGTTACTTCTGTCTACAGTAAATTATTTAGAGCTTGGCTAATACTGTAGAATTTATCCTGAAGCTATTAAATACAGATGCCAAAGACTAACCAGTCAGAGATATGTTATGGGCCTCCTGTACATCAGCGTCCGTGGGAGGCAAAATAAACCATTTCTTTACTTTGTCAGCATAGTTTCTGGAAAGCAATCCATGTGGTAAGGAAATATTACTGCTTTGCAGGATTCTTCTCCCACTCATCCCTTCTAGCTTTGCACAGCTAAGGAAAAAAAAAATCTCTCACTGGATCCAGGAAAGGATCCGAAACAGATTTTCATGTTTGTTTTCAGTGTTAGCTCATCCCACACTACTTGCACATACCCTTCCCTTTAGGTTCGGAGGCTTGACACAAGCAACCATTCCGACATTTCACGCTTGGAAACTTGCCTTCAGCAAATCCATTTTATGTTCATAAATGACTGTTTGGCTGCTTATACTTCAGCCCATCTGTTTGGATGGCACAAGGCCCGCTTACAAGGTGAACTTCCAGTTTCACTACTCTTCACATCCTGTGATGCAAACCAATTTTGTGCACACTGTACAGTTTGCCTGCCCTCACATTGGTACAAGGCCCTGCTGCATCAGAAACACT
This sequence comes from Cygnus olor, assembly GCF_009769625.2. Taxonomy (NCBI): domain Eukaryota; kingdom Metazoa; phylum Chordata; class Aves; order Anseriformes; family Anatidae; genus Cygnus; species Cygnus olor. The sequence goes on along the minus strand of NC_049170.1, from coordinate 45,335,917 downwards.
GCTTCTGTGCTTTTATCAAATTTGTTGGCATTTGTGTAGCTCTGACCACCTGAACAGCAGAGGAAGAAATCTGTATTTATCAGCACTGAAAGTTGCCAAGTACACTTGTTGCTGTGAAGCCAAGGAAATGTTACGAAGCTGAGCAACACATCATAGCATGAGAATTTTAATTGCAAGCACTCTGCAAAGCCAGGATCATCACGAGTAGAAGGACAAGAACAGTAAAACTGAAGACACAAACCACAGACAGAGGAGCCAAGCAGGTGAAAGCGTAAAGCTCTGCTTTGTTGTAACAGTTCTTTCAAAGTGGACAAGCACTAGGACATAATGGTTTTGCATTACATCTAGCTTGTACCTAAGATCAATGTTATGTTTAATGCCATTCACTGAAAAATCAGATGAGGCTGAAGACACATCTTGTGAAGTTCTGAAGTACATGACCAAGCTCTTCCAGAGGAAGGGGCTGCTTGCCAGTAGGCTTGTTTCAGGCTCTGCTAACATCCGTGCTTCAGCAGCCACGTGTACACCCACCTCTTGCACACTGCATGTGGGTATTTACTGAGCACAAAGGGAGACATCTGCAGTAATCCAGATGGCTAGAGCCTTGAAAGCGTAGGAGGACATCATCTGGTTGCTACGTAAGTTTGCCTTGGCCAGTAGCAGAGTTCTACATTTTGTTTAATAGCCCCTTAAATTCCTTACTGGAACAAAGAGATAAAATAGTTAAGTACTGTACTGGCTTTCTTAACTAGAAAAAACTTGCTAGAACAAGAGTAAGTCAGTGGTATATAAAAAAATGTTTTCCCACCCTTCCTTTAAGAAAGGCAGTAACAAGCCAAGGAAAGCAAAGACAAGCTTTCAACATACGATATCAGCTGTCAGAACGCTTTAGTTTAAGAGTTTAGTGAAAAATTCTCATTTCCCCAGTCCAAAATAATGTGACGGAAAATTCCAAACGAGCATTCTGACACCTGAAAGAACAGTTTCTTCTTGTTGTACACTGTTTTTATTGAAGAGATCTGAACTGTTTCTTCCTGTTGTACACTGTGCTTTTGTTAAAGAAATCCACTGGCTTCTCATGCCACAATATTTAAAAGGGAAAAGAGAACCACCTACAAGTGAACTCAATTTATACTAAAATAGTGATCCATTATGTGCTCAGAAAACAGTAAACAACAGAGAACAAGGCCCTCAGCTCTGGTATGGCAACTATCCAGCATCAGCAAGAATAACATCAACCTGCTTGTTTAACAAACACATACAGTATCAGTCCAGGTGAATTTAGCAGCTCTCACACAGCACATGGACAACTCCCACCCTGTATGATAAAAATCTTTAATGACAGTAATAAAAATATGTCAATATAGCAGCCAAAACCCACAAAGAGCAACCAGATCCTGTCATAAAAGGGGTAAATAATTCTATTCTCTTTGGATGCAAAATTAGAGAGATCTATATCCATTTACATATATGTGTATAGATATATAGATGCACACACACGTATTTATATATAGGCACACCCTAAAAACACACATATGAAGGAGCTGATCAAAAAATTTTGTTCTTCTACTTCACTGCAAGCTGGTAGTAGCTGGGCAGGTAGCAAGATCTTGTTCATCATGAGCTGTCTGTTTTGCCATCTCCTGTCATCCTGCTGTCTCAGTCATTTCACTTCTAAGTTCCATAGGCCAAGACTTCTCTGTCCCAATGAAGCCATGGCTTTTGGCTCCTTTAGGCATATCCTGTATGCATTTTGAGTTTGTGGACTGTCACAATAAGAATTTGCTTCCTCCACTCTTTCCCATGCCTTATTGCTTTGATAAATAGCAATGATTTCCAACATAGCTGTTAGTATAAGATTTTCAACTCATATCATTTCCTGTTCTTGCAAGCAGGATGTATTTGCTCAGTTCTAGTAAACACTTGGTCCAGTTCCAATTTCATTTTGAGTGATGCAAACTCTGTCTTCAATATGCATCGCTGATCTAGATTTTCTAATGTTTTAATGAAGCAGGACATTTTAGTTCTGCATCCCGTTATGGGCTCCTCAGTACAACAAAGAAATGGGGATACTGGAGCAAGCCCAGCAGACAGCCACAAAGATAATTAAGTGACTGGAGCATCTGTTGTGGGAGGAGAGGCTGAAAGAGCTGGGAATGTTCAGCCTGGAGAAGAGAAGCTCCCATCTCACTGATGTGCATAAATACCCAGTGGGATTGGGGGTAAGAGTGGAGAGGGCAAAGAAGAAGAGGAAGCCAGACTTTTCAGCAGTGCCCCATGAACAGAAGAAAGGCAATGGACACTAACCAAAATACAGAGATTTCATTTTTTTCTTTTTTTTTTTTTTTTCCCTTCCCCCTTTAACAATAATAGTGATGAAACACTGGAACCTGTTGCTCAGAAAGGTTCAGCTCCGGAAATATACAAAACCTGACTGGAATCAGTCCTGAGCAGCCTGGTCTAGCTCTGCTTTGAGCAAGGGGGGTTGAGCTAGATGATTTCCAAGAGTCCTTTCCAACCTCAGCTATTCTAAAGTTTTGTGAAATTACAAGCTATTACTATTAAGTCCTAAGCACACGTAAATGATAGCATCAATTCTGCATAAAAATAAGAGCTTCAAAAAAAAAAAAAAAAAGAAAGAAGATAGATTTTAAAATGTCATCACTTTGATTCCCAAATGTATAGATTCATTGTTGGTGTAGTGCTAACATATAATATTTACTTGAGTTTTCATAATGTTTCTCTTAAACATAATACAGCATTTTTGTGTACATGCATTCATACAGACACACAAATAACTATATATAGTACATCTTGTTGCAGACTGCTAGCTTGGCGTTGTTTGACCAGATAGTTGGTCTATAACTCCTCCTAAATCTTGAAGTATTTTGAAATTTTTCTGTCTCTCACCTCTTCCACACATGCATGCAGCAGTCTGCTTCCCCTCTTCCTTCCTAGAGGCATCTCATGCCCCAAGAATACCAAGTTGTGATAACCAACAGCCTGTGATGGTAGTTTGACTTTGCCAGGGCCTCAATCTAGATGAAATCACTTTTCAAAAAAAGACCACAGTTCTAAGAAAATTCAACAGCAACATACATTTCTCAAAACTTCTTTCCTTGGTTAAGTTACACATGTTCACCAGCATTCCCCACCAATCAGAAGATACTGCCAATTCAGTTTTGTAGTAGGCAGGAATGGGTTGATGAAGGGGTAGATGGGGGTTGAGACTTTTACACTTAGATTAAATTTTCCATGACCAACAAATCTCCCACCCATTGCATTTGCCAAGTACAGGAACACGCATCGATGGATCAGATGCAGGTGCCTGATTAGGTGCCATATGGCTGAAAGGTGGACTGTCAGCGGAGCACACCATGCTCATGTGCCTCTTGGAGGCTGAGTACACTTATCTCTATCAGCTCTTCACTCTTTTCAGAAACTTTATTCCTTTACCATCTACCCCTGAGGTCACAATTGCAGAGGTGTTTTATTATTATTATTTTTAATTTTGTTTGTTTGTTTTAAATGTGGACAAGAGTTTGAAGTTTTCCATTTGCATTGCCACACTGGAAACACAAAACAGAGATCCCTGTGGCCACTGTCCTACGGGCGACCTCCCTTTTTCCTCTCTGCACAGTAAGGACAGCTATTTGTCTTTTTAAAGCTCCATGATACTGGGATTTGTGCCCCATTTGTTACCCACTCTCCTAAGTTCTTTGCATTACCAATCTTTAATCAGCAGCTTTCCATTTTATAAAGTGTCACCCTCTAGTGTATTATTTAACATTTATCTAAATTAAAATCTCACCCTACTTAAATTTTGCCTTTTATTCTTAAATCTCTTGATCAATCATTCTGTAGCTGGTTTGGCCTTTATGAATTTGATCAATGCATGCTTCATTTTATCTTCCAGATTGTTTAATAGAAACCTTAATTAGTGTTTTCATTAATTAATACCAGACCCAGTACTGATCCAGTGATATCCTATTTGATACCTCTCTCACCACTGGTGTTTCACTGCTAATTATTCTTGCATTGTAGCCCAGGCAATTCTATATTCATCTTAAAGGATTATGAAGCAAATAAAGGTTGTTTTTTTTCCTACCAAGTTCTTCCTGAAGGAACTCCCCACACATAGCAGCAAAAAGCCATACTAGAGTTAGATAACAAAAATCCAATGTGTTTTCTTTGTCTGCTAAACACATAATATGCTGGGTACTATTAACTCTGTTTGAATAGGAAAGATCAACTAATTATTTATATATGCCTCGAAGAAGCATGAAAACATCTTTCTCACTGTACTGATGGGCTGTGAGTTAGTTTTATGGTGCTTGACAGGGCCGTAGGGTTAGAAAGGACAGGCCAAAATCAGCTGCCAGATTCCCAAGCAGCAAGCTTGGCTTCTTTGCACCTCTAACTCGCATCCAGGGTCTAACATGTTAGAGCCCCACGGTGTTGTCTGCCCTGCAAAATTAATCTTCCTATAGAGTTGCTGTGCAGTAAGTAGCCTCAATTTTGCCTTCAAACACAGGAAAACAGACCATTAAAACCACACTAAGTTGCTAGCCATCAGAAAACACTCGGATACATCCCCCTCCAAGCACTGCAGTGAAGGGGACCTTTTCTCATTGGCCTTTCCTCTCTCACATACACAAATCTTCCAGCTCTGAAGAGGACTCATCTGAATGTTTTCCATCTCTTACTCAGAAGAGTCCAATGCAAATGCACTTTCACAGGAGGTCTGCCTCAGCTGGACAGCACTTAGAAATACAGTACAATCCTTATCTTTAATGATCCCGTTCATTTAAGACCTAGTCAGAGACATACAAGGTCAGATTATCTAGAAAACCCACTCTAGAAAACCCATTACAAGAAGGACATTGAGACCCTGGAGCATGTCCAGAGAAGGGCTACGAAGCTGGTGAAGGGCCTGGAACACAAGTCCTGTGAGGAGCGGCTGAGGGAGCTGGGGTTGTTTAGTCTGGAGAAGAGGAGGCTCAGGGGAGACTTTATTGCTGTCTACAACTACCTGAAAGGAAGGTGTGGGGAGCTGGGGGTCGGCCTCTTCTCACAGATAACCAGTGACAGGATAAGAGGGAATGGCCTCAAGTTGTGCCAGGGGAGGTTTACATTGGAAACGAGGAGACATTTCTTCTCAGAAAGAGCAGTCAGGCATTGGAATGGGTTGCCCAGGGAGGTGGTGGAGTCACCGTCCCTGAGGGTGTTTAAGGAAAGGATGGACTTGGTACATGGGACACGGTACTTAGGGACATGGTTTAGCGGGTAATATAAGTGGTAGGGGTATGGTTGGACTAGGTGATCTTGGAGGTCTTTTCCAATCTTAATGATTCTATTATTTTTTGAAAGTATACAAAAACTGCATAGTGGACATCAAGGACTAATTCTGTAGAAGTACTTGGGGTTAAGAGACTCATAATATCTTACTAGGATCCCCATAACAGTCTCTAAAATTTTTTTATTATTATTATTATTTTAAATCTTATCAGAACAGTTATAGTAAGAGCCAGAAATGTCACTTGCTTTTGAGATACCTTCCTTTTCTTCACACCTAAACAGGAGAGAAGGTCTTTATCAAACTGAGTCTGGTTCCAGCAATTCACTCTAGAACACTTTGCAGTTGCTCTCTGAAATATTTCTCATATAAGGCTAGAGAAAGGTAACAGGGGAATTTAACATGCATTCAGTCATACTTTACATACATTTTTCTCCTTTAAATTAATAAGACTCAAATATAGTTCACTAAACTGGAAGTAGCATCCTCTAGTAACATACCTCTGGTATTGAAACCTGCTATGCAATTGCTATTCAAATGTGCAGTATCTTCTGCTTTTTTTCCTTATGGCTTTATACCTATGCAAAACTTTTTTTTTTCTTTTTTTTTCCTTTTTTAAATACAGCTACCATTCCCAAGATAATTCAACAGCTGAGAAAAAATAACTGACCTTTTCTCCCATCTTCTCGTAGTCTATAATCTTTTTCTTCTCTGAAGCCTTTCCAAATGATCCCCAGGGAACACATCCCTTGAAAACATTGCTACACACCACAGAAGAAAGGAAGGGGACTGTGACGCTGGCTTTATAAGGGGTCACCTTGCCCCCCTCTTCCCCCCCAGTCCTAAGAGACCTAAACTAGCTTACTGTTTATGGACAGTACTGCTAGCTAATGGTAGCTAATTCTTTTTGTTTGTTTGTTTTGTTTTGTTGTTTTTTTTTGTTTCTTTTTTTTTCTTTCATCTTTGTGAAGACATCAGATTTGAGGCTGGTGAAGTAAGCAAGCAAAGACAGAAGATACTGTGAGCGTATGAAATGTGACTTATCCTAGAGCAGAGGGCGTGAATCCTACTAATGACAGGGTATACAGGATCTAATTGAAAGCATATATGTAATCTGAAAGCCAGTGGAGAGTAAGGACCAAGAAGTGCTGAGCACCTTGAACTCCAAGTGCAATTAATAGTTCAGCTGCTTAACATCTATTGAAAAAAAACATACCTGACTTCATAAAAGACTCAGTTTTTAAAGGCCTACCTCCCAGGCCAGTTCATTTCTGTGTTGATCAGATGAAAAGAAGAATGTGTTAGAAACCTACATAAAGCAAAAGGAAGAATCAGCATGACAGTTTAGAGTTTAGAATAAAAGCTTGGCCAACGGGCTCCTGAATTTCATGTAGTAAATTGGCAAATGTCAGACTTGAATGGCATTTGAAAGTAAAAAGACACTCAGAAAATGTATTCTGGAAAATTATTATTGGTAGAGGCTTTCTCCGCTTAAATATCAAAGGGTGCTCTTCCTAGAAGCTGCATGTCAATCTGTTCTTTCTGCTTTTTACATACTCTAAAAATTATTTTAGGATTGAATTAGCTGTCAGGTTTGGGTGGCCTGGATCTCTAGTGCTGATGATATACAGCCACTTTAAAGACACCAAGCAGAGAAGATTGCTCATATTATGAGTGGATGATCAAAAAAGTGTGCCTGGAGAATGAGACGGAGCAGTGTTTTCAGTCTTATTTTCTATTTTAGAACCTAAGGATGTGTCTAACCAGGAGCACCCATAGCCAGATGTATCATCATCTCACAAAAAACAGCTGCAGAAATGCAAAGATACGACAATAATGGTCATGAGTTCAAAAGCTTTTGTATGAAGTAAGATCGAAAAGTTGCAAACTATTTGGAGTAGGCAGGAGACAGACACAGAGGGAAATAAAAGAGTATAGAAGAATAGGGTACAGCAAAGAAAGGGTGAGCTTTTATTGCTTTTACTCCATACAGCAGAAGAACCAAGCCACAGGACATATGAAACACAGGAATGAAGTAATTTTTTTTTTTTTTGGAATAAAATAGGAAGTGATTAAAATGTGGAATTTTTTGCTGCAAGCCATCTCAGAGGTTAAATGTTAGTCAGATTCAAAAGAAGATTGGACACATAAGCATATAATGGGAACATTCATTAGAAATGGTACAGGCTGGGATGTATGCTTCAAGGCATAAGTCCCTAATCAACTCTAAGGAATTAGAAACCAGACTTCTATAAGCATTTATCCTTGCAGACAGGGAAAGAATCGTTAATTTATTTATAATGCTTCTGACCCAAAATACAAGGGGAGTATATAGAAACAAAAGGAAACAGGAATAGACTTAAGAGAAAAAATACAAATGAATCAACATGTGATGACTTAAGAGGAAAAAAACAACTTGCTCTTAAAAAAAAAATAAAAATAAAGATCTGAAACATCAATTCATCAGCCAGAGAGAAGCAAATAAGATTCCGAGGTTAGACCCAGTAAAATGCAAATATGAGAAGGAAGGAAAAATGTTCCACATTTTTAAGTGGAATAGAAAAAAGCATGACAGTTATAAAGAGAGTGGAAACAGAACTGCACCATATTGAAGAGATCGATAAATTGATTTTTTTTTATTAAAACAAAAATTATAAGTGAACCAAATTACAAAGCAGATGCAACATTAACCATTTAAAATTTTATTAACGTAAGATAGTTCTTCTCTGAGGGACGCAGTTTGTCTAAATCATTTACTATATGTACTTTTTCATCCTGAGCCTGGACGTGGTTCAATTCTAGCACAGGCGGAAGGTAACAGAGAAATGATCCTTCACCAACAGCACTGAAACTTGTTGACAGGAAAGGGTGACGAAACCTGAATTATGTGCTTATGCACAGAAAGGATCATTTGACAAGGTTGCTAACCTAGCTTCCTTTGACACTAAATTCTCAAGGAAGGAAGGCAGGAAGAGAAAACCTGCCACAGATTTTCTTTCTCATGAGTCAAATGTGATGAACAGATTCCAACTGCAAAGCATGCAGTGTTATTAATTTTTCTCAAATCTGAACACTGCGTATGTTGATGGACAATCTGTTGATTGCTGGTGTGTGCTTCTTCATTAACCCAGCATTGCCTCAAATGTACCATAAGGCATGTTTCAGCCCAGGCCATTTGATTATCTTCTCCGGTGTACAGTCAAAAGAAACCCCTGGAAATCTACAGAACCCCAACAAGACATGCCATAGTCACTTTATCATCCCTTTACCATCATTGCTGGAGTTCACTGGGCAGCCATGTACATACAAACATACCCCTAATGTTTGTGTTTGGCATGGTAACTTTCAACCTTATAAATTCCTGGAAGAGAATCTCTGTGAAGATGTAACTGAATTATAAGTATAATATTACTATTAGACCTACTGTCTTTTCTCCCAGTGTGTGGAACCACACGTGCTAGATTCACATGGCAAGGAGGCAAGGAGGCAATGTGATGTAGAGGGTGACAGCTGGGGTATGTGGCTGTGCCCCACAGCTGAAGATATACAAAAGACATACAGTGCAGAAAACACCAACCTCTCCATTATTTGGGGAATGCTCAATGGTGAACAGATCACAGATTGGGTCACCGAACTGGTCACAGCGTATCAGACCTCACAGTGGGCTACAGACATTGGTGAGGCGCAGCAAAGAAGTGAGAGAGAAAGCTAAGAGATGAGAAACTGTGAGCTATTGTGTATCCGCGGGCTGGTGGGGCATAGCCTCGCCACCCAGGCCCCATCCCACTGCCCCCATGCAGGGTGCAGGGCAGAAGGGAAGGGGGGTTGCTGGGCACAGCCTGGAGTCCAGGTCACTAGGCAAGTCCGTGGTTGATGAGGCAGGTCTGAGGTCAGGCTGCAAAGTCCTTTCATGGGTCAGGGCCCGTGTATGCATTGGCAGGGTCCACAGCAAAGCATGGGCATGGCTGTGATGCAGCTGCAACATTGCTTGAGGTCCAAAGAGACAGAGTCTGAGATTAAAACCAGATCCTGGGTGAACAGGAGGCAAGAGACCCTCTCTAAGGCCTCCCAGCTCTCCACCCATGACCACCAGCTGTACAATTGCTAGACGGGGGTGAGGGATGCCCTCAGGGCCTGACACGAGGTGAAAGGCTGTCCTCACCCATTTCTGCCAAACAGAAGGAGTATTGTTGTGTTCTTGTATCATGAGTTATGGCATGAGAAGATCTGGGTTCTCTTTGTATGTCCTAGAGTTTGCCTTAAGCGATTCATAAGAGCAGCCATACCCAGCCTGAGCACGTTTCCATCAAGACCTGCCTCCTGCAATGGCCAGTAGCGGATGCACGAAGAAACGACTCTGAGCAGATCAGGCACACACTGCCTCTTCTCCACGATACTTCCAACAATCTTCCAACAGTCTGCATGTCATGGACTTCCTGCACCAGAAGTGGTATCTTTAGGTGTACCAACCCAGATGATTTTTTTTTCTTGCATAAATTCATCTAATTCCTCTAAAAGTCCGTATAAATTCTTGGCACCCACAACATCTTGTAGCAATGAGTTCTGCTACTTAGCATTCCTAATTCTGACAAACTCCTTTATGAATCAATTTGAGTTCCTCTAAAAAGCAAAAAACCTATATATTAGTGTAGTTAAATTACTGCTGAATTTTTATGGGTAACTGAGAACAGACCTTGATCTCGTACAGCTATATATCAGTTGCTTTGAATGACTTCCTACTACTGTACTTGCAAATATAAAATTTCAGGCTTAGAGATTCAAGTAAAAGGACTCTTGGAAAGAAATGATGCAATGTTTTTACTTTGTGTAAAATATGGAAGCCAAAATGTTGAGCAGATGAAAGGAAAAAGTAAAGGGCACAATGTTAGTAGAAATTTTACTGTGAAGAGATGCCTCCGGAGACTGAACAAGCATAGCAAGATACCTCCAGAGACTGAACAAGCAGAGCAATCACAGACTCAGCACCATTTATCACTGTGAAAAGACTCAGTGTTTCCACTACAGCCTTCTGTTTCTATGGAAAAGGCATTCTGTTAGCCTTCTACCCATTGTGATCAATATGATACAATGAATATGCACAAATGCAGTTTCCAGACATAATCATATATTCATAATAGAGAAATGATACACAATTTGTCAGTCAGAAAATATTTAACATATGGTTGGAACAAAATTACTTTACAAATACTGCATTTGGGTTACTTAGTGCAGCATATAATTGGGAAATTCTGCCTCACTCTATGGATCATAGAGAAAATGTGAGAAGTAGAGTTGCAGTACTGGGATAGATCAGTGTATCAAGAGAATGATATCATCCTCTGCTGGTATCAAATGCAGGGACTTTTTTCCCTGTGTCTCTGCAATGGGAATGTGCACATGGGTGATTAGGATACTGTGCTGTTATACCTCTATCACACTGCCTTTTGAAGGGCAGAAAAAGTTGCCCTATCTTTGAATATTGCTTCTTTGGTTTACATGCATTATATTGAAGGAGTGGCTTTCAAACTCATCTCTCTGGAGAACTGTTTGCCAAAGCCAGCTGGGCATAGCTTACAGAACTCTTCCAGTCTATCTTGAGTTCCTTCAAGCAACTTCAAGCTGTTGCTGCTGTCTAACATCCTGTAAGAGAAGCTACCCTCTTTCCCAGATGGCATCAGCTCATGCCAGTGACGCTCTGCTGGCTTTAAAATCGTGATGAAAAAGGAAACTTCCATTTTCTTCATGTCTCCATTTTAGCTTTTGGTTGCTATTTTTTTATTTATTTGGAAGAGCCATTTTAAGGACTTCCTGTGCACAGAACAATCAACTTATTGAAAGCTCTTAAGCTGCTGTGATTGTGGGGGAATAAAGAGGTAAGTTTCATGCTTTCAGGAGAACATTTAATAAGCAGGTTTATTGTGGAGTTGGTGGTGTCACTACTGGAATTAACAGGGCACCTCACCTACCCCCATTTTTCTATTTAAAGCCCATGCTCAGCATATGGGTCATTCTATCACCCTATAGATGCTTCAAGTGCATGTGTAAGACATAGTACTTTTCTGTTTCCATTATTTTTTCCAGGTCATTCCACGAAATAACATGATGATATTAACATTGTGATTTACTACTGTTCTCTTTTGCTTCTCATATCTCTCCATTCCAGAGTGCAGTAAGCTAACCTTCTGCTCTGTTGTCTCAATGCAATTTTCTTTATCACCTCATGGGAGCTAAGTCCATGTCTTCTTCATAAGCCTTTGATTCTGCTTTAAATAACAATCTTCAATCTGACTTTACAAGAAGTGCACTGTGCTCCCTGCTGTCAATACAATGTTTGATTCAGTAAATAAAACTATTATGACACTCAATAAAAAAAATTATTAACAGTGCAAGAAAATAACATTTTCCTAAACTGTCAGTTATCCACCTGGGAAGACTGGATATCAGAAACATCTGTATTTATTTTTGACTATATCACAATTTGATTCAAAAGTACTGACTTATTTCATTCCCTTGATTAAATGGGTACACAGAGTGCTTTTTGTCGGAAATTAAATAAAAGTTGTGTATGAGAGAGACGAAGATTGCTGGAATAGAAACAAATGCTTTTGGTGAAAAGGAAAACAGTCTTTAATATCCATTTTTGTGTGTCAGGTACAGTATTCATGTCTAATTTACCTGATGCATTTGCAAGGAGTTCTCTTCTCATAGGACATGAAGCCCAGGCAACTGGAAGTACAGACCAAATCTCAACTAAGGGTGAGAGGTTTAAGGCTCAGTACCCAGTCAGTCTGGTTATGGCCACTATGACACAGTGAACACTGGTATTCTATAAAGCGGATTTTGCCACCACTGATTCATTACATATTGATGACATATATAAAAACATTGTCTGTCCTCTGGCCTGGATTCTAACTTACAACTGTTAAAGGCTTGGTAACAGATCTATTTCAGCATATCCTGAATATGGTGCAGACAAAATAGAAATGTTTGTCTCCCAACCCCACTACCTGGACATTCACTCTTTTGGTTGCCTCCCCATGTTCCTGGTAAATAACCATGCTGTAACCACAGAATGACTAGTTGTGACATTATACAAAACTGCAGTGCTCTAATGATCTTATAAATAGGTGCAAGTTGTATCCATTATTTAGCATTTATAACAAATCATTCAAAATGTTTAGTATTAAATTACGATTTGTACTTGATTCCATCTTTCACCTATATGCCTTCCACCACAAAATTCCCTCATGTATTTTATTCAGCAATGAGCAAGTACATAGAGGTAGCATAGATGAAACACATCTGTAAGAAGATGGTTTACTGCACGCATTTTCAATGGAAAGGATGAAAACAAAGCCTTAGTTCCATTCTTAGATTCTGCTTGATCCCCCGTACCAAAAGCTGAAAGGAGGCTAGAAAGCAAAGCAAGCACTTTATTTCTATCTTCTCTGCAAATAAAAGGCTTTACTTTCTACAGCTGACACATTACAGCACCTTTGTATAACCACAATTAAATTTAAAAAATAACACGAAAGTTCAAACCAGGGATATCAGAGGACAATTTCCAGTGAATTTGCTCTGAGGCAAATCCAGAGTACCTCCAATGAAGTCATGCCAGGGCTTGCATTTATTACATTTATTAATATGGCCATACGTTCAAAGGAAAACATCTGTCACTTGTGATATCACTTTCAAGGCCACAGAATACTGATTCATAAGTTCACTTATAATACTACCCTTTTTTCACTCAAACAACATCATTCAGAACTGAAGTGCTCTCTCAGTATCTTTTAAGTTCTAAAATGACTACAATGAACAAAGATCAGTAACACTCACATGCTCTTTCAGCCAAAGGACAATATGAATTTTTCACCCTACATATCATTTACTCAATAGCATATTTGTCCCACTGTGTCGCTTCTGTTGGGTAAATATAGCAAAGACTACCCTTTATAGCAGTGTGTCATAAACAAATATTGTCTACACATAGAAAGTAATTTTGACTGAAAACAGAAATTCCCAAGCACTAGAAAATAATTTTCTAGGTAATCATGGGCATGCAGTCTCTGCTGTCAGAGAAGTCACTCTGAAATTACATTCCTCCCTCTGCAGCATGAAATTCCTACTGTACTGAAGGTAATGGCAATGCCCTTATTGATTTTACGGGGATGAAGTTTTCATCCCATTCTTTCCAAAGCATTACTAGAACACCATTTACCAAGTTATTCTGCTAACAGGTTCCCTTCTGAGCTTACAGCCTGGTTGGGAGTGCTTTGCCCTCACAGCCCCCCAGTTTGTGAGTCAGAGATTCCACCTGAAGCAGCTCAGCTGTTGATAAAAATTATCAAATTGCAAACTTCAGCCCGGTCTTAAAAAATGATCTTGCTTTCAGTGAAATGAGTTGTCTTCTCATTTGACATGAGATGATGGGCTAAGGTCAGAACTCTTACCACCTCTAAACCACTCCTGTTTTTTTCTAAGACTTCTCAAATTCTCTTACCAGTTTAAAACATTAAACTTCTACTAGGTAACAGAAGGGACATGTTGGGCAAACCCATTTCAGTATGCATCATGGCAAATTCCACTGAGAGCTTTATCAGCTGTTTATTAATGCTTGAGGAGAAGGTTGATAAAAACAGCTGTGCAGAAAGATTAAATATATTTCCCATGCTGACATTCATATTGACTCAGAGTTCACAAAAACCTCTCAAGATATTAGCTGTGAAGCAGCATCCATCTAGACCAAACAGATTACATGCCATTTTGTCAGTCAGGACCCTTCATCAGAAGTAAAACAGGTAGAAGTAAATGAGAATTTATAGACAATTCCTTTGCCTCAAAGTTTGCTGCTTTTACAACCATCACACCCAACTGCTACAAAAAAGGTCATAAAAATAATGAAATTTGGATGAATGGGCTGCAGATTGCAGCAATAAACATTTATGTTTGCCCTTGTAGCTTATTATAGTGTATTTAAATAGGAATGTAGAAGAAAGTCTCATATCCTCACTGTTATTACTCTGCAGTGAATGGTGCAGGGAGGATGCTAGGTAACATCTACTTGCAAACATGTATCAGTGTTGTAAAGCAAATGGATACAAATGACTTACAGAAGTTATCTAGTTCAACACTTCTTAAGAGTTTTTCACCACTTGCTCTTCAGATCTTAGATGGCACATTCGTGAACAATTAAAAAACCTGTAACATGAGCAAAACAGAAGGCCAAATATAAGCAAAGAAATAAATAAAAATCTTGGTTAAAAAAAAATGTTTAGCACAAACAATTCAATTTCAGCCCAGACGTTGCTTGGTTATATAAGAAAACAACTATCACAAAAACTAATATATCTTCCTTTGCTTAAAGCTTGGCTTGTCCTTCCAATAAAAAAGGCTGAGAAACAATGATATAGACTACTGCTCTGTCTTGAACCTAGTATAGGTCATTTCTCATAGTGTTTGTTTACTCTGTACTCAAAGACTTTCAGTGATAGACATTCCACAGCTTCCATGGAGCAATTCTAGTGATCTGCTGATGAGTAATCTGTCAGTCAGAATATGGTCCCTGTGATTCATTAATATAGTAGTTTCTTAAGAAAATGAAAATAAGAAAATAAAAACCATGTGTTTTTAACACACGTTCTTTCATTCTTTTCTGGAAAAGTGTGTTCCTTTGCAGAGAGAAATTAACAAAGAATAATTAAAAACTAAACATAAAAGAATGAAATATTGAAAGTCATTAGTCCCTGAGACAATTTTAATTACCTTACTCAACACTGCCCTGAAAGACTACAGAAATATTGTGGTACTAGAAAGTTAAATCATCCAAGTACTAGCATTATATGATACGATGACATTAGGAGATACTATGACTCAAGCTTTTTACATTTGCAGATTCAGGATCTTTATTCACAAGATCTGAAAGGAGGTTTGACAGTGTTATTCTAGTCCCTATCTGTAGATATCAGAGAAAAATGACTGTTGCAGTTGCACAGCTGGCTAAGCCTGTTCAGAAAAAGCTTGGCATGGGAGTAGGAGTGATGCCGTACCTCAGGAGTTAGGTATCACATGCTCCTGTTACTAACACATGAAAATGTACAGCAAACTATTACAAAACCTGCCTTTGACTCTTAAGTAAGAGCCAATGTATCCCATCTGGTATGCCAGGCCTACACGAGGATATGCATGCTGCAGTTTAGGAGTTGCCAAGAAGTGCAAATGAAGGTGTGGTACGTGGGAGGTAGGTGCTGTCAGTGAAAAAGCAATTTGCTGTATGGTAATATTATTCCTCAGGAAAGCTGTAACAATGCAGTAAAAGCAGAATTAATGGTCATCTCTAAGATGCAACATTGTGACTAAAAAAAACAAATCTCTTCTCTAGAGAATACTCTCCAGAGAATACAGCTCATCTTGTCTGATTACCTGAGAGAGTCCATCACTCTGCTAAATTGTCAAAATCCGCTGTGAAGTTTCTTGGTTGCAGGTATCTGGGTTGGAATGTCCAGAGCCTGGGAAAAGGTACGATCAGTAGAGATTCCTCATTCCGGAATTCAATTTTCTTTTCCATCCACCACAGTCCTGGTGCTTTGACTGAAGCAGGCTGTGAAAAATGGATTATATCAGTATAGTTTCAAAATGTTTTTGCTTGTTGTGTGCACACGAATATGAATTAATAATACTTTAAAACACTTCAGTGCTAGTGGAATCTATAGTGCTAGTGGAAGCAAATATTGGACACTCATAGATTCTCTGCAGGAAGGTAAGGACGAACCTTGTCCCTTCTTTTTATATCAAAAAGCAAGATAATTTTCTGTCAGTTTAGCTCACTGGACATGAGATGAAAGATAATCAAATAGCTAGAATTAAGTATGGTTAGGAGACAAATTATTAGATACAAAAAGTATTTTTTCAGACAATCCTCTGAAACACCTTTCAATGCAAGTCTTGTGATGTTGAACCAAAGGTTTATCTTCTTGCTGTGTTTGTGAAGGTCAATTAATAAAAAAAAATCCTTCTTAAGCAAATAGACTAATATCCCCAGATGCTGGTTATATTGAAAATTTCCTCAAGCATCAGGTTATTTTGTTATCTGAATTTTTTCTTTGGTCACTTTCTGAATACAGGTAAACAAGCATATGGTACAATACAGATGTCTGCTTGTTATTTTACCCAGCAACTCCAGAAACAAGCACTAAATTTGAAGGAATACTATAGCACAATTATCTAAGTTATAGATAAAATGAAAATAATTTCTACTTCCAAGACGATGCAGCTCCTAATGACCATTTTAAATTATTCCTTACTGCTCATGAGAAATGTCTGGCCTACAGAATTACCATATTAGCCTTGACACTGTGGGCTAATTAGAAATTAAGTGTAACAGCTCAAAAAGGAAAAGATCTTCTTCCAACATTAATTCTTACAAGGATTGTTTGAAGAATTTCTACAGCAAACCTATCTTGTGCACAGTGCTCAGAGGAAGCAAAAGAAACACCAACACTGTAGATAATTTTCACCCAGTGAGAGAGCCAAGCACTTTGAGAAGCAAGATTCTGCCAAACCTCAGCCTGCAATGGACACACATCTTTTTTAGCAAAACAGTGGTACGAAATAGCAGTGCCCAGGAACCAGGACCATTTTGCTGACTTCGCTGTGAAAAGCAAGCTTTCCTGCTCCAGAAGATGCTGATGTGGAAACACTTCCCTGCCCACAACTCTGAAGAGCAACTACACATTCCTTTTCTTAACTATTGCTCAGATTACTTTTTTTTTTTTTGTCACGATTACAATATTTCTACACAGTCATCCAGGGAAACAATCTCACAGGCAAGGGCTGAATTTCTGATGTAACACAGAAGCAGAAATGACCAGCATCGTGTAGAATGCATTAGACTTCCTCCATACATCATAAAGAAAGGGGAAAACATTTTTTTTTCCTTTGTACACAATAAATACTTGAAGATTTTCAAATAGATTATTTTTCTATCAGAAATTTCACAAGTTTCATATCTTCTCTTGAATGACAATTTGCCTTCCAAATCCATCGGTATCCTACAGTAATTTTCAGTCTTATGTAGACTTCATATCCTTGGAAAATATCTAGCTAAATTCAAAGTAACTATCCAGAGCAATGTCATGAAATCCAAACTATGCGTGAATATAAACAACCACTGGTATAGTACAAACCTTTTATCCAGGATATTCTTAACCAGGACATCTCCCTGGATGCTAGTTTAGCACAATTATACTTAATGATAGTGAAACTACTTAGCAGGGATGTATTCATTCAGTGACACAGGGAGATTAGTATTAGCAAGCTTTTAAATCAGCGTGAAATGCCAAACTTCACTTCAATCACGAAAAGAGATTCCAGCAATAATAAGGAAATAAATGCCAAAGAAAAATGAAATGCTGTGAGTAATCTCCTTACTGCAGAATTTTTTCTTTAGTGGGTACTTTATGCCATGGTGAGTCTTTTCAGAAGCATTTTTGCCTCTCCTTATCAGGATAGCTGTTTAATTGAGTTGGCTGTCTACCAGTTCAGAGCATTCTACTGAACTAATGTTCAGATTTGCTGAGCTTTACCTAAGCAGATGTGCAGATGTGGAATTCCTACAAGTCTTTCAATTAGAAAAACAAAGCTTATGCGCTGAAGAGTATAGGTTAGAGTAATGAAGAAGATGTCTCGGGGGAGACCTTATAGTGGTCTTCCAGTACCTAAAGGGGACCTACAAGAAAACAGGAGAGGGATTCTTTGTCAGGGAGAGTAGTAATAGGACAAGGAGCAATGGCTTTAAACAAAAAGAGGGAAGATTTAGATTAGATATAGTGAATAAATTCTTTACTCTGAGGGTGGTGAGGCACTGGCACAGGCTGCCCATAGAAGCTGTGGATGCCCCATCCCTGGAGGTGTTCAAGGCCAGGCCGGATGGGGCTTTGGGCAACGTGGTCTGGTGGGAGATGTCCCTGCCCATGGCAGGGGGGTTGGAACGAGGTGATCTTCAAGGTCCCTTCCAACCCAAACCACTCTGTGATTTTAAGATTCTGTAACTCTATGTCCTGCAGATATATATTCCTTAGTGTACTTATTCTTCCAGATTACCATCTTTCCTTTTCAATTTTAAACCACTGTTACAAATCACCATTGGAAGAAATCTATGTTTTGTTTACATTAAGTGATTATATATGCATAAGCTGAATGTGAAAATTAAGGTAAAGAAAATAAGAAAAGAATTAAAGAATTAAAACATCAAAAAGAAGTCCAAATTAAACAAGTAAAAAGTGGCTAAATCATTTTTAAAAATGCCAACCAACTAGGTTGGCTATGTGTTTTTTTTGTTTTCTTTTTTACCAGCAATACAACACCAATCCAAATTACTGTAGAAATAAGGGCACAAACCCAATTTCCATTTATCCCTGCAGGTTATCTTCATGCTACAAAAATAGAAGAAGAGATGTCTACTGGAAGGAGAAAAAAAAGAAAAAGGAAGATGAATAAATTACTTTCAGAAAGGAATTAATGAACAGTTAATTAGCAACCTTACTTTCAGCAGCCCACATGTAATTTCAAGACCTAAAGCCAAATCTGGCTGTTCTGTGATTTCTGGGGTGTGCAAAAACAGGGTGGTCCTCATCATGAGGTCTGTGCCTGAACACAGTCCCTTCCCTGCTGAGTTTTCCTCCCACTTTAGCAATCCTCTGTATTCCTCACTCCTCTGCTCTCAAAGCAGGGGGCTGTGCTGCACACTCTGACCTGGATATACTTGGCCAGCCCAGAACAACACATAACATAATGGAACTTAGTAGTAGGGCGTTTATGCAGAAAAATCATTACTAGTGAAGTTTCCAGTTTGTGAAGGTGTATTTCAGATAATGAAAAGGCCTGGGAGAAAGAGGTAGAGCATCACGATTTTGTTTTGTGCCTCTTGAACCTGGGAGTTTTCTTCTTTTATGGTAGATTTTTTGTTTGTCTTGTCTTGGCCACTAAGCCCTTCCATGGAGGATATGGAATTTCCTTCCTTTATTTTTCTTCCTTTTTGCATTATTCTTCCTTTATTTTGCCATGGCTTTTTTAGGACCTGCATTTAGTAGCTGTATTGCTCCCGAGAAGAAATTTACAGCTCGGCACATCAGCCCCAGAAGCTGTAAGAGTATCAGAACTCCACTGATGAAAATTCTTTCCACTTTGATGAAAATCTTTCCACTGACAGAAATTTCTTACTTTCTAAAGTGCACAGCAAACAGTACACATTGCTTAAGTAAAAACACAAACTCCAGCCCTTTTTTCTTCCTCTCCTCCACATTTCCACACCACACCTGACCTCTCCCCCCCTCAAGGACACACAGATCTGTCACTCACCTTCCCTACTAGCTTGTCTGCACCATCTTCCTTTCACTGCGTCCTCACTGTCCTGCCACCCTTCCCCAACAACCCCTCCACAAACATCAAAGTCTCTCTCTGGGAAGAAGCAAAAGTATCCTGCACCCAGACTCTGGAGTAGAAGAAGCTGCAATCGGAAGCTTCTAAGCTTGATTTTTTTTTAATATAACCTGTCCCTCCTGGTTTTGAGTGGCAAATGGAAATAAACTGAAAACAATACTGAAAACTTGGCCATACTCAACACGTATAATGTACTGACTTGCAACAGCTGTGTGTGTTACTCAACCTTTATTTCAGAATAGTTACATTATGCAAATGTCCCACAGAAGTAGAAAAGCACGACTTTTCTCTCTAATACAAATTTATGGAAGCCTTCTCGTAAAATAAGAAGACATATGAACAAAAGACCAGCATGGAATCTTATCATAAACTATTCAGGATCCCCTGAATATTTTCTTCAGCTCAGTTTCTGAAATCCCTGCCAAGCTGCTAATAATTTAGAGAATCTCGAATGATGAACAAAGTGCACGTTACTTCCAAAAAGTGAACTGTTATTTATATGAAGACCTAGCAAATAAATACAAGATGTCAACTTGCTGGTATTTTTGCCCATAGTGACAGGTTACTGACAGTATACACAAGTTTTCTTCTTCGGTTTATTCTGGTTTGATTTCATTTGTAATTGATAACCGCATTTGTTTTTTAATATTTGAAATAAAATACTGTGAAAACAAAATTTGGGAGTATATACATGCAGTAAATCCTGTATCAACACTGACTGGCTGCCAGATTTGGAACTGATTCACTGATTAGTTTGAGAGTGATTAATTTAAATCTCTGATTTAAAAACACATTTATGAAAAGACAACTGACTACAAATAGCACTTCAGACTGCTAGAACTGTTCCCTTTATGGACTCTGCTTTTGTAAAGTGCACAGGCAAGTTTTTGGTCAAGTACAATATAAAATAAGGTGATGATGTTTGGATGACAAATTTTTCAGCTGTTTTTGCAATAAGAAATGATAATTGTTAACATGTTTGCTGAGGAAAGACTTGAATAAAATCCACTTTTTTTTTTTTCAACTGAGAGGACCAGCAAGAGATGGACGAATAGGATAAAACAGATGTACTTTTGATATAACCACACTTGGAAGTTCAGCATACTGTATGTATATTACTTCTAGCCAGGACACAGCAAGCAAAATTGCATTTTGGGTTCAGATAATAAAAGAACTCCCTGTAGAGAACCCAGTGGTTTGCTTGTTTAAGTGCATCTTGACTAGAAGCTTCTCCCAGCACTGTAATGTCAGACTTGGCACTTACCCTCTCTGTACGCCTCTGTCCAAAACACATGGGAAACATGTAGTCCAGGTCCAGCCATGACCTCCTAGGTCAGTACGCTGTCCTGACTGCTTTGCAATTCTCCAGGAACAGGACAGGAGGGAGCCTACACAATGAACACACTAACAACCAAATGTCAGGACTAATGCTGGAAAGAAGGGTTCTTGACACTGTGGCTTGTTTTGAAAGACATTATGAAGAAAAGAGGCCACAGCATTAAAAAATGCTTTTTTGCACAGATTAGGAAGAAAATAACCCTAGGAGATCAAATAATTTATTATTATTAGGACACAGCTGCATGCTTCCCCTTGAAAAGAATGAATACATATCCTCTTGTACCTTTGAACTCATCTAATTCTGGTTGTTTGCCATGGGATACTCTCTTCTGATCCTTCTAGGCCACTTCCTTTCTTAAAATGACAGCAGCATTTCAATAGATAAATAAGTTACTGGAAGCTCTCATGTTTTAATTTATGTACATGTATAATCATATATATGATGATTATTTATTTGACCCTTTCATCTGTTTACCTCTGCTTGGACATGACAGAAGCTGCCAGTTTTTCATTGAAAATGAAACAGCCAATTGCATAATATTTTTTTTCTCTGTTCTCCACCTCCTTTCAAAAAGATTTGTAAGTGAAATTCAACATGCATGTAACACTATCCAATAGGACCCAACACAGTGTATTGCCCAGGCAAATCTCCCAGATGTTTGAAAGGTACACAGTTTCTAACTGTTCTCCTTGGTGAATTAATTTTGGTGAAGTGCCTTTGCAGCCCCCAGAAAATTTCATTCTATTATTTCATATGGCCATATGCAACATGAATACCAGTACAAATTTGTTGCACTGTTCTGCCTTTCTAGGTAAGAAAAGAAAATTGCCTCTTTTTCCTATTCAATATTTCAGGCTGCCTATTAAAGTGAAAAATTGCTGTAAACATACTGTGTAGCAACCACCCATCATGATTTGGAAGAGATTTCATTGTTTTACAGAAGTCAGGCAACACAGAGCTGACCTAAAGCGATTAACACCGGCTTGGATTATGTTCAAATCAACAACTGAAGGGAGAAATCCCACAGACATCATTACTCCCTCCACAGCAGCTCCACCTTGCTTTGTAGTGAATTGATCCCTACTGAACCGGTACGTAGAATCAGAGGGAATGGCTTCTGGCCCTTTACCGCCTTCCACCGAGGGAAAAAATTGATCATAATGTTAATACTTGACTAGGAGGCACATACAATAGTCTGATTTTTCTGGGCTTATTCACTGTTCTTCAAAGACACAAAAAGTATGACTTCTTGTTCAGAAAGGAAGAAAGGAAGAAGGAAGAAGGAAGAAAGGAAGACTGTGTTGCAAGAACTTTTTCTTCGTCTTTTGAAATAAACTCATAGCAATCTGTCTTCATTTAAACTGTAAGGGAGCTGGCTTGGGTCCTGGAATAGACTCTGGTTCGTTTTAAGACAGGGAAATAGCTCCTAAATACATTGGTCTGCTTTTTGGAACTTATGAAGCAGAACACAAATCTAAGAGCTGGCAACATTTAATGGTAATGAGGCAATTCTTACATGAGAGAGTTCATTACAGGATCAGCTAACAATGTTTTCCAGCAGCTGGAAAATGGAATCTTCTGCAGGCTGGGAATGAAAAATCTGTCTTTAAAATTATATTCTGTATACCCCAATATACAATTAGTTTAAAATGGAAGCATAGCAGAATTCATTCTGCTGCTTCTAATGCACCGTGTTTTTTACTGAAGGAAGAAAACATGTTTTCCTCATACAGTGCTGCTGTGCCAGCTGAGCTGCAGCACATGATGGAAAATGAGACTTGCCTGTGCTTTGGTCCTCTGCAAGACAGGCAACCCTGCTCTTGTACTAGGCAAAAGCTGTCCTTGTGTTTAAAGAGCACAAGGACCAGGATTGTGCCTGGCTCTGGTGCAAAGAAGAGGCTTTTATTTTGCTTTCTGACTTGTCCTGGGCCCTCCTTGCCCTTGTAGACACCGTTCCATTTCCCTCTTCCTCTTGCATGACTGCTTCTGTGGCATTTCCATACAAAGGAACCTTTGTTACCTGGCATAATTCCCCAAGTGGTCCTTCATACGGTATTTTTGCCATCGGTTGGTTTCACAGCACAAGTATGGCCTGGGAAGAGCTGGAGGTCTCTTTCCAGCCTCATAGCTGGAGCATGGTCCCCACCAGCTCACTTTCACTACTCTTTTCCTACTTAGATTTTGACCAACATGAGTTGTGATATGTTGTTTTTCAAAGTCAATGTACTGGTCAGTCAGCGGATGCTACTACAATAGAAAGTCTAGTTGCTTAGCCTCTCGCTTTGCATTTTTTTTCTGGTGGTCTGCAGAGCGTGTACTGAGAGACTCTAAACGATTCAGGGCTGCACTACACAAACATCATCACCCCAGAACATGCAAGTCCCACAGGAAATATTTTCCCTCTAGGGTGCTCTCTGCCATTCTTCAAAGTATTTCTTTCCAAAGACGTTACGAGAACTATTTCACTTCTCTTGCTACCTGAACACTCTCTCCAAGTTTAAAAGAGACATAAATAAATTAAAAGCAACAGAACAACAGCAGAACAGATTAGCAGCCTGCACGGCCTTTTTAAAGGATGCAGAAGCCCAGAGGACACCTATAATTGAACCTCTCTGGAGGCACCAAGTCACTCAAAGACAGCTGCGCTTTCTCACCAGCTACTGAGCTGGCTCATACACTTGATGCTGGAGTTGAAAGGGACTGTGGAAACCTAGCACAACAGCTGATTTCCCTGGTGAAGCTGAACACTTGGTTACCCAGACAGCTGAGGGAGCTTTGTCATCACTATTTCCCTCCTCTCCAGTTATGCCTTATGCAGGGCTCAGATTTACTTTAGGAGTGAGGCCACAGAAAAAAAGTCAGGGAATTAGAAGGGATGTGGGTGGAGAACAGAGGTGAATTGCAGCTGGCAGGGATTTTTAAAAGAAGGACCTCTGTAAGAAGGAGCTGTGCATACTTTCTTGTTGAGGCTTGCAAACATTATGTTAGCGGCGCTACTCAAGTCAAAAGATAAGCAAGCTGGGCGAGAACAGCACTACGAGTCAAAGCCAGCATACCCTTACTTGTCGTTTCAGAAAAATGAATTAGGAATTTCTAATGCTAGAGAGCTACATAAGTTAGACAATAAGCAATGTTTTCTTAAAACAGGTGGGTTGGGGGAGCAGAGGTCAAAGAAATTTGAAAAACCTTGGCTGGAAATAGTGTTGAGGAATCACAAAGTAAGATGTTAGACTGCTGAACCAAGATATTTTTTGCTTCAGCTGGAACATATTAAAAAAAAAAAAAAAAGTGCTGGCAGGAAAAGCAGCAGGTATCCCAGCTGCAAAGGCCAAACAGAGAGCAAGAAACAGATTGCTGAAGGAAGATACTCAAGTAACTCAGCCAACTATTTATTATGATTTATAGCAAAGCTTGGCCCAAAGTCCCATACACTCTAAAATATACTAGATGAACAGTAAGAATATGAATGAAAATGCATCTGCAACTTCTGATTAATTTTATAGCAACTTAAAATTATCATTGTCATTTAAAAGAGTCACCAGCAATGGTTTGAATTTCAGAGACAAGTGAAGGAAGGGACAGTAAGCTCTGAATGGGATATGAAATTTAAAAAAAAAAAGAGAGAGAGAGAGAGAGAGAGAGAGAGAAAATCTCCAATAAACCAATACCAGTATTTTTCTTGGTGACTGCACAAATGTACAGGTTTGCAGAAAGCTGCTGGCTGAATTTTAGCCTCTATCCACTTGAATTCAAACTAGCTGTTAGCAGACATTTCTGTTCTGAAACCCAGTCTGTAGCTCTAAGAGACTATCATGTTTTCATGGCTCAGTGAGAGCAAAAAAAGAATTTCACTGCTGTTTGCAAATAGAGTGATATGGCTGAAAGTCTGGGTACGCTCTTCTATGCTGGAGAAGATCTAATTTAACACTCTTGGACCCAATTTTACCCTCATTATAGGCAACTGACAACTTCCCAGAGAATTCAGTGAGCAGAAATCAGATCTCTTACTGTGAGCTGACAGAAAAAGAATAGGCTGCTACATGTAAGAATGTGATTTACCCAGAATGTTAAAAAGAATAGAATTTCTAATAGATCTATAATATCAGGGATTCTTTAAGAATAGAGGAGGGGAATATTAGGATGCATAAATGACAAAGCATCATTATGAAAAAAGCCAAGAGCTCAGAAACGTGACAAAATCTTTGGCGAACACCTTCAAAATAGTGGATGCATTAGAGGCATTTTTTTTTTGAGTCAGTGGAGAGAATAGAACAAATGAGAAGAGCCTAAAAATGGGGGAAGGCAAGCAGTAAAATAAAGTTCTCCAAAGATGAATCTGCTATTATTGTTATCACTAGCTTAATTGCAACTGGATTTGATAGAGAGGATTCTTGCAAGCATCGTAGCACTCTGCCTTGCTCTTTCTTACTCTCTTGCTGCTCCCAGAAATGGCAGCTATGTTGCAATTCTTGAAGCACCTGCTCATAAGAGCAAAATCCACAAGGAAGCCTGGTGTGTTTCTTTTCGTGCTCTTTGTGTGCAAGGAGTGAAGCCTTGGTTAATTACCTGCCTCCAGCCACTCCTTAAAAGCTGAAGAGCTTTTCTTTGTATTTATATAGTTACAGTAGCCATGGCAGCTGCTCATTTATTAGTTGCAGCTTACATTAAAGCAGGCTGGGTAACTACATTGTGTGGAAGGTGAAGATGTGTGCAATTTTCTATAAAAAAAGCCAACAACGTGTTTACTGAGAGCAGGTAATGGAGATGCTAATGAAAAACAGAAACTGCCTTGTATTTTGCCATAAAGCAAGAATGACTAACGACCATGATATTGCACCTATGAACAAAATATATGCATCTGATATGTCTAACTATCCCAGGCACCTGAAAATAGATCATTCACTAAAGATGGGCCTAAATCCACAATTTTCATCTCAAAATTAAATAACCAGACCCTTAGGCATTGCACTCAGACTGGGGTTTAGTGCTAAACAATGTCTGACTCCGGGAAAGCTCAAACTTGGCAAGGAAGGCTAAGAGTGGAGGAGAAAGGGCACTGTTTGATATCACAATATAAACATGACTGCTTCTGTCTGTACCAGGACATTGTTATTAAGAGAACAAGATGAAATCATTTAAAGTGAACTAAACTCACTACCCAGGAACATCTTCAGTACAGACTGTATGTCTACATCAGGAGATCACGAAGAGCAGCTATTCCGTTCTCACTCTTTTCTCATGGGGAAAAGCCCAATGTCGCAGTGGTTGCTCTGACACATGGGTCTGGAGGCAGAAATTGTTATCCTCAGATATGGGACTGGCCTGAACTATTTTCATGTCCTCTTCTCTGACATTCCCATAACTAACACCACTGGCCAAACAGGTGTTCCCAGCTCTGCATCACCTCTCCAGATGTTGCCATTCCAATTCTCCTGCCAGTTGTGCACTGGGCAGGCTGACAGCTTAACAACTGATTTGCCTTGAAAGGCTTTCTCCAAACCATACCTGCTCTCAAAGAGCTCATATGCCTATCATCTCTCTTGCAAGGAAATCCTTTTAATTTGATCCAGATTTCACAGGAATCGGGACCCACTTGCTGTTCCTTGCTTGGAAATATGTTCATCTCCGTTCCTCTAAAATTCCAGCAAAGGATAATTTATTAAGCACATGCATTTACAACATAATATCCTGCCTTTTGTCAGCAGAAGACTGAACAGTCCCCTCTACCTTCTGGTAGAATTATTCCCTGCTGAGACAGAAACCTGTGGGCTATGGGAAGCCAAAGAGCTGGAAATGATGTGCTACATTTTTTATGAAAGGTCTCTGTTTACCATAAATCTGTCTGTATAAACAGACGTCTAAAATGTGGTAGCTACTGTATTAGTCTTTCCCTAATTCTAATCACCGTACAAAATAAACAAATGAAACTCTCAGCTTCCAGCAAAGCTGCACGAGCCCTGGAAATACTTCATATTTTAGACAGCACATTCTGGATGGGAACCCCTGTGCCATGGGGCATTTTGAAGCACTGGTGCTTCCAAGAGCAGCAAGGAAGAGGAAGCACTGCCACCCAGTGGCTACCGAGGACAACCCTCTGATGGAACTAATTTGCAGCCTCAGTGATCTCAGACTGGTCGTTCAAAGCTGGACAGATTGCTTAGGCAAAGTTTCATGTCTGAACCTGCAGGTTCAAATCATACTAGGCTCAACTCATTTAGCAAACCGCTGATATTTTTAATGAAGATCAAGTTAAAGAGGTACTCATGAAGCAGTGCCAAAGCACAGTATTTTGGTTTTGTACACAGAATTTCTAAGGCAGACTAAGTAGACATATTCTAAAAGAAGAATAATCATAACGTATTTGGCTGATTTGAGGGCTGACTTAGGCCAAGAAAAGATTGTCATTAACTGATTTGTGGCCAATACAGAAGAGCCATTTCTGAGTCTCAGGAAAAGGAATCAAATGTGGGTTGGGGGAAATTAGATAGTTTATTCCTTGAGATTAAAGAGTTATTGAATTCACACTTAGAACTCAAAGGGGCTGAAATTTCTCCCCCTGAATTTCCATATTTTCGTGAAACAAAAAGCACAACGTTCTTCTTGCTCTACCCTCAGCTGCAAGGGAGCTGCTGGTAAGCACTATCACCAGCTTACAGGTATGTTTAGGGTATAATAAAGCTTGGTTTTACAACGTCTTGCTTTGTCATTTTAATTCTCAAAGTTAGAAGTACTGCAGACACGGAAGAAAATAGCATTAGTATAACTTAACAGCAGGAATGTAAGCTAGTACAATTTAACATATTGCATGGCATGTAGAGATTTGTATCAGAAATACTAAACTTGGTCTGAATGAATCATTAACAGAAAAATATATAAGAAAGCACCAGAAGAAACATCAGAGCAAGACTTAGAACGGTGGGCGCTGACAACCAACAGTGCCAACAGTAACAATACAAATGTTGAGGAATGGGCTGTCCACAGCAGGACCAGAAAGCCAGCACTCTGGTAAGAGAAAGGCAACAAGACTGCAGCACACTGCATGTGCAGTCCTCTTCCTTGTTAACCTGACAAGAGAATGGGCTGTACTTGAAGCAAGGAAGCATATGCAAGGGGCACCAACACTTACTGAGGATGCAGTAAGCAATATTTTGGAGAAAAAGGATAACCGCTTGAATCCTGCAGGGTCTACATGAGCTACATCCACAAAACAGGTCATCATTTCCAAACAAGAGGAACTGCAGAGATTCAAGGAGGACTTGATATCCAGTACCAATGTTCTCTGTATTGCACATAAGGGACCCTCGTTGGATTACTTGGACACACACCTTGATGTTTCTAAGTACACGGTGTGGGAATGCAAGGGAGTGACATTAGAACAGCATTTGTAAGTGACTGAAATCAACGTTGTATAAAATGAGTATCACTTTCCTCTTCCATATGGTCTCTCCCTGAGTTTTGTGAAATTAATTTTGTATATGCTGTTTTGACAGAAGCACCCAGGAGCAAGTGATTCTCATTCAAAAACAATTACCATATGACTACAGAACAAATCTGTTCACGCTTCATAGTCTGAAGACTAAATTTCAGGCAATTCTACTTCAGGTGCTTGTAAAGTAAGTACTCTATAAAGGTTTTCTCAGCTCAGCCTCTCTCCCATTTGAGTCTCCGTGATCACCGCCATATCACATGCAGTGAAGTAGTGCTAAATCAGCAAGACAGACTGTCAGAAGATTTGATAGAGGAGAACGGTGCTGCAGAAGGTTTTAAAATGTTTACACTTACTAATCAGGGGCGAGATGCATAAATCTTGAAAAAAATCCTTAATTAATACTGAGAAAAATGCCATTCAGATAAAGTCAACTGATATATTAATAAACCTCTTAAAAGGCAAAAAAAATCCAAAACACTGACATAAAGAACCATTTCAATGAAAATCTCCCAAGCCCTTTTCAGCAAAACACATGAATTTGAGTTTCAAAAGCCTTGTTCTTACTCCAGGATGCTTTAGAGGGGAGATTCATTAAACCTATCTTTTTCTTCCAAAGCAGTTTTGGTTTCACACAGTGTAAATAACACTATAAGCCCTGGAATTAGTGAAATGTGGTTTTCTGCAGAGTTGTGTCTCCTGGTTGATCAACTCTGTGTCCCAACAAGAACTCACACTTCCTTGAAGTTCTTCCCACTGCTGAAAACCAGAAAAGATCCACTTCCCCTGGGGTTTCTGCCATCAAAAACCTGGGAAGTCATAGCACAGCTCCTGCTCCAGACAGGACACCTACAGAGTTTTTTTCTTTCCCCTCTTTTCCATTTTAAGAAATTTGGTGATTTTTAGCAACTGCATCTTTCTGTTAAATTTGCTAGAAATTGGCTAGCTTAAAAGCTAGAAAGGACACATACACAAACACACAAAAGCACAAACATAAACAATCTGGCTGAGCATAACTTACTTGAGCCTTTTATCTATAGGAAAGTAAGATAATAAGACTTTAAGCTTGCCAAACAACAGCCTCTATCTATCTATCTACCTACCTACCTACCTACCTACCTATCTATCTATTTTAGTACATTTTCCTTTATTACCTAGTCTTGCATCCAACACTTTTCTTGGTTTACAGACAATTGTTTCTGCTGTTATAGACAACCTGTTATTTAAAAAAAAAAAAAAAAAGCATCTTGGCCCTTTCCCACTCATTTCTAATTATGGAGTAAATCCTTGGTACTGGATCAGGAGTGTTAGAAGTCCACAGGACACAACGCTGAGAACAATGAGTTTCCAGGCTATTTCTAATCCCCATCCATGATTTAAATGAGATTACTGATACCACAGTGGTTTTGCTTTTCTGCATCAATGCTCAACTCCATAGAAGCAGCAGAGTTGTGGTATTTTCAAGTCAAAAAAAATGCTTTTCAGAAAGGCAAAACAGTCTGCAAAGGTACCCATGGATGTATGCTTTAAAAGGAAATCAGATTTGGGTGACGGGGGAAAACACAGTAATGTATTTGGCAGCTTATTTCATTTTCTTTAACCTCTTATGAGATTTCCATCTTGTGCTAGTGCTGGCTTGAGAAGTCACTCTAGTCCAGTACTACTGTGTCCACAGAGAAGCATATATCTTAGCTAGGAGACAGTAACTACGAGCTTCACTGCTTGACTGGAAGCAAAGTCTGCTTACAGGAGTTACAAAAAGCCTCAGTATTAAAAAGCTCTGTGCTCTTACTTTTGAAAAGTGAACTTACCTCCTATGGGCAAAGGGGAGAACGCAGCTAGGCAGCAGGGGCTGACAGATGCTCCTCTCCTGTTGTGTGGAGCTTAGCTATGCTGTCTCTGGCATCCCTTCAAAACGGTGCTCAGTCGTGGGGAAGTACAAGCACTCACGCACTCGGTTTTGGGAGGTGTAGGCTGGTAGGTTGTTAGGAGTAACACGTTTTCTGTTCATAGAGAGTGAGAGGCATGTCAACAGGGTGGGCTGGCTCACTTCTGACTAAACCCTGACAGTTTCAAATCCTGAATAGGGGCTGCTGTAGCTGGAGTGACAGTTTCACAATTTGAGCAGGAAGTAAGAGCATGAACACAGGTTCTGGTCTTCATCAAACACACAGCTAGCAAATACTTAAAGTAGCTTCCATGACATTTATATTCACTAAACTTGTACATTCGATTCCTTGAAATAGATTCCATACATCTGATTCAACTAAGAAAACCTTTCTGCTTTAAATCCAATAGCATTCCCAGAGAGAGCAAACCTGCAAACTTTTTTTTTGTTTTGTTTTCCAAAAAGCCAACGGAGATTTTCTGATTATCCAGTTACTAACTTTTAAGAAAATGTCCAACTTGCCAGTAGCCTGAAAAAAGAGACTTTCAATGGCCACTTGGTTTTCTCCCCATACAGGTGTCCCCAGCCATGTTATGCCCTGAAAGGAAGGAATAAAGTGCAAGGGGACTAGGGGTGATCAGAAAGGAGTATCTGGTACCTGCAGGCTTTTTCGTCATCAGAAAGGGAACTCAGGAGTCCTAACATCGCTGTCATTTCTCTACCTGCTCTGACCAGAGCTAAATAGCAGTGGTCAAGAATGTTAGTGTTACAGCACAGGGCTGACCTGCTAAGCCTCAAGCAGAGCAGAAAATTCACTCCATTTCTCTACTCAGACAGATCCCCTTTGGCAGCACCTCATCCAAACCCTGCCCGCTTCCAGGCAAAGGGACTGTGAGTTGAACAGTTATGTCCTGTTCGTGGTTCCCAAGGGGCAAAAAGGGCACACTGGCAAGTCACAACTCTAGAAGAAACCATGGCTAGGCGACAATCTGATGGCTACAGGTTTTGTATTTCTCACTCTCCTAACCCAAGTCCTAGCTCTACCATGACCCGAAGACTGGGCTGAGATGTCTGCCCTGGGACATGCTGAGCCTCCAGGTGCAGACTGTTGGTGGAAGAGTCCTCCCAGCAGGAAGCCCTCACTGCCACAACATGATCCGCTTTGGAGACAACCCAATTAAGTGACCTCACACATGGCTGCTGGAAATTGCTTATTTGTGTAAGTTTCCATCATACTTGCACACATGTAGGGGACCCAAATGTCACTTCTCTTGTAATGTGAGAGTTACAGATGGCAATGAAACAACATGGGAAATGCAAAAAATAAAAGAAAGCAGGAAAAGACTCTGCCCTGGGCTTCTGCTTGCTCTCAAGCATTTTTAGATCAAACAATGAGAAAGATGCCCTTTTTGTTTCATTCTGGGTTCGCTATGGAAGGCCTTTTTCTGCTATCTCAGGTACATGGTTCCAGAACAGACCCAGTAGTGAAGTCATCTAAAAAGTTCCTCGCGGGCATCCAATGCTGAACACAGGGAGAAAGAAACACAGCAGCCACTCGACTGTTCACCTGGCCAGAAAGACATCCTGGCTGCACCTCAAGCTGGTTCTACCGACGTAGCTTGTCTCCTGCAGCACTTTCTGATCCAGTTTACACCGCCTCAGTACCAAACTCACTGAAGCAGATATGCTGTACCTCCCCACACTGCTGCAGCTTCTCCTTGACATCGAAAAACGCAGAGACAAAAATAACACGAAAACTGCCTGAATACTTCACTCTTGCTGCTGTCATATCCTCTTCCCATAACAAAGCAGCAGCCAAAAATAGACGCCTTTTATGGGATTACAAGTAGCAAAAAAGTTCACCAGAAGAAAACTAGCCCAGATCACTTTCAAGGCCAAAATTATGTCACTGAGTTAGTTATTAGTCCAAAACTCTTCCCTTTACAAGTCATGGGGGACAGCCCAGCAGCCTTGTGGAAAACATCGCCAGCAGGCAGCCAGTCTGACGGCAGCCAGGCCTGGCCTTATCCCTCACAGAGGGGAGAGCAAGTAAGGTTGATTTTTGGACAATGAAAGTCGTTCTCCTACTGTGCATAAGCTCATTCAAACAAGGGAGTAGAACCACAGAACAGCTCTGGATAAATTCACCAGCAAAAAGATGCAAGGAGGAAAAATGAAAAATGTCTTTGCATATTAATTAAAATGAAATTGAGGCGGGGGGGGTAAAGAAAAGAAGAAATAAGGGCGCAATGAAGGTCCAAGGTATTTAAGTGCTTTCACAGACACTCGTATTGTAGAAAATGGCTCCATTTCACCCTGTAAGGAATTTTGTTATTAGTTTGTGCTGCTCCCACTGCAGCCACGCACCTTTCCAGCTCCTCACCAGGAGCAGCAGCTGCACAAAGGAAACCAAAGAGTGGAAGAAAGAGAAGGGTGCAGGGTCCCTTTCCAGGAAGGCTTTTGCCAAGGTTGCAACCCCTCCTTGAAAACTGGAAAGCTGCATTTTTAGCACCTTACGAGTTCCCCTCTCACTCCGCCGTGCCTGAAAGGGAAGGACTGAAGCCTGGATTTCCTTCCCTGGGGAGACAGCATAGGAAGGGCTCGCAGGGATGTGGCAAGTCATCCCTAACACACCAAACCTGAGCCTCTAAGCCCTCCTCCTCTCCTCCCCTGGAAATCAAACAGCCCTCTTGGCCTCAGAAACAAAACAAAACTAAAGGGGTAAAAACGAAGAGCCCTGCTTGTCAACCGGCACGGTAGCTGCTGACCCCTTCAGGTCCCCCCGTCCAAACTCTCCAGGACAGAGCTCGGGAGGATACAACCATGGTCAAAAAAGCAAAAAGGAAAAAAAAAAAAAAAAAAAAAAAAAAAAAAAAAAAAAAAAAAAAAAAAAAAAAAAAAAAAAAAAAAAAAAAAAAAAAAAAAAAAAAAAAAAAAAAAAAAAAAAAAAAAAAAAAAAAAAAAAAAAAAAAAAAAAAAAAAAAAAAAAAAAAAAAAAAAAAAAAAAAAAAAAAAAAAAAAAAAAAAAAAAAAAAAAAAAAAAAAAAAAAAAAAAAAAAAAAAAAAAAAAAAAAAAAAAAAAAAAAAAGAAAAGGAAGAACCAAAGCCCCAGCTGCCCCTATGCGAGGGACGGCGGCAATGGCGGCGCCGTGAGCTCACATCCTGCACCGCCCCTTCCCCGCCCGCCTCATGGTGCCGGTTCCGCCGCCCTGAGTCCCGCCTCGCTCCAAACTGCGGCCGGGGAGGGGGGGTCCCGGCTCTGCCTGGGCAGGGCGAGCCGTGCCGTGCCGTGCCGTGCCGTGCCGTGCCGTGCCGGTGAGCGCTGGGGAAGGGGCTCCGCTGCCGGTGGGGGACCGCTGTGGGGGAAAGCCCCAGTGGCGCAGCCCGCATCGGGGCCGGAGCGGCGGCAGCGGGGCCCGCTCGGGGTGGGGGGGACACGGTGGCGGCCCGGGGGCTCCGTGGAGTCGTGGGGGGAAAGGAGCAGAGCTGTGAATGCTGCCGGGGCCGGCCCGGGCCTGTCCGGTGTGAAATAGTGTGAATTGTCTTTTTTTTTCCCGAGGCTGAGGGGTGCCGTCCGCCGGTGCGCCGTCATGGGGAACCAGCTGGCTGGCATCGCCCCGTCGCAGATCCTGTCGGTGGACAGCTATTTCTCGGACATCCACGACTTCGAATACGACAAGAGCCTGGGCAGCACCCGCTTCTTCAAGGTTGCCCGAGCCAAGCACCGGGAGGGCCTGGTGGTTGTGAAGGTGTTTGCGATCCAGGATCCGACTTTACCCCTAACGAGCTACAAGCAAGAGCTGGAGGAGCTGAAGATAAGGCTACACTCGGCGCAGAACTGCCTCCCCTTTCAGAAAGCAACTTTGTCCGAAAAGGCTGCCATGCTTTTCAGACAGTATGTACGGGACAACCTTTACGATCGGATCAGCACTAGGCCATTCCTCAATAACATTGAAAAAAGGTGGATCGCTTTCCAGATCCTTACTGCGGTGGACCAAGCACACAAATCTGGAGTCCGCCACGGGGACATCAAAACTGAGAACATCATGGTGACCAGCTGGAACTGGGTTCTTCTCACTGACTTTGCCAGTTTTAAACCAACGTATCTTCCTGAAGACAATCCCGCTGACTTCAATTATTTCTTTGACACATCGCGGAGGAGAACATGCTACATTGCTCCCGAGCGCTTTGTTGATGGAAGTATGTTTGCTACAGAGTTGGAGAACATTCGGGATCCTTCAACCCCTTTGGTGGACTTGGCAAATAGCAATCAGCGAACGAGAGGGGAGTTAAAACGTGCAATGGATATCTTTTCTGCAGGTATTTGATCTGGAGAGATCAGTGTCTTCTTAATGGTTGTGTGTTGGGGTGCAGAAAAAGTTTTGGGTGGGTTTTTTTTTTAGTTCTTTTTAACCAATTTTTAACTTTTTGCAGTGGGTTTAAGAGAACAGCATGTGGAAGAACTTGCTTATTTTAAGCATTAAGACTGAACACCAAACCTTTCATTCACAGAAAAAGTACAGACACAATAGAGTAAGCTACATAACTTAAGTACATCATCATGTTCAGGTGGCTGAGGTCCTGGGGATGCATACTGTATGCCTCATGGGACCCAAGAGGAGGAACCAGTCAGTGGCACACCTAAGATCCACCTGCCTGGGGACCGTGCCAGTTTTCAGTGCAATTTGGCAACATTGACTTTAGAAGTCCCTTCTTGTTTCACTTTTTCCCACAAGTAGGAAGCTGGATAACTCAGTAAGCTCCTCTCATGGTGCTTCTCACAAATACTTGATAGAGCCCCATTGTAGGAGCCTGTCCCGAATCTCGGGCTTGTCTTGAGTAACTTGAAAGCCATATGTTTGGCCTATTTAAAATAATAATAATAACTAAAATCTGGATGTAAAGGTAACGGTTACTGCACTTTCACCAGCTGCTCTTACGGCCAAACTTCCAGGCTGCTCCACCGATACAGCAGGATGCTGACCATTGGGAGTAAACTGCAGGAATGGGACACAAGCCTTTGAAGAAGACATGTATCATATACACAATGGGGGGGGAGGGGGCGTTTGGCAATTTTGTCATTTCTCACTGCGCTTTTGAGCTTGTTTGAGTGAATGTATGCTGTCCCCCAGCATCACTGCAGAAGTAGAGGTTATTCCTTTACCTTCTGTAAAAGGGCCACTTAGTTTTGACCTCCTGCCTGGTCCACACTTGATTTACTGGCACTCTTCTTCCATGTGACAGTGATGTGGGTTCCTTTTCTGGTGTTGTATTTTCCAGCTGGCAGGTGGTTGAAATCAGTGCCTCATGTTTCCTAATTGCAAACTCCTCTGCTGTTGGCATGTTTGAAATAGAATACCTGGGAGACATTTCAGGGATCAAGTGCAAAAGCCGGGTTTTGGAGGTGGAAATACTGTCCCATTTCCACAAGCTAATTTCTCAGCTTCTTTGCCTTGTTTTTAATTGAGTTAAGATTGATGCAGGTTCTGTTCTTAACTGCATATAGGAAACAAAGTTAAAATGTCTGCTTATAATCCTCTGATATCTTTGACTATTTTTTTCCAGGCTGTGTAATAGCAGAGCTCTTCACAGAAGGCGTACCGATGTTTGATTTATCTCAACTTTTGGCTTACAGAAATGGCCTCTTTTCCCCTGATCAAGTTCTAAACAAAATTGAAGACCGCAGTATCAGAGAACTGGTAAGGATGGACTACAGCAGTAGAACCATTTGTGTAATCTGTGTGTAGTTTTTCACCTACATTGGTGACAAATTACTTGTTGATTTTTTTTTTCATTACAAATGTCTAAACCTTTAATCTTTCTCTCCCGCTCCCTCCTGCTTCTGCCTTTCTCAAGGTCACTCAGATGGTCCATCGTGAGCCAGATAAACGTTTAGCAGCTGAAGATTATTTGAAACAGCAACGTAACAATGCATTTCCTGAAATATTTTACACTTTCCTTCAGCCTTACATGGCCCAGTTTGCCAAGGAAACATTTGTATCGGCAGATGAGCGTATATTGGTCATACGTAAAGATCTGGACAACATCATTCACAATCTCTGTGGGCATGATCGCACAGAGAAGCCGAGGGAGAGACAAAAGAGAATGGGCTGGTTATTCTAGTGTCTGTGATAACTTCCTGTTTACAGACTCTCAAATATTGTGATTCAAAACTGGCTGCTTTGGAACTGATTCTTCATTTAGCACCAAGATTAAGTGTAGAGATTCTTCTGGATCGTATTACTCCTTATCTGTTACATTTCAGCAACGACTCTGTGCCCAGGGTGAGGGCAGAATCTGTGAGGACACTAACTAAAGTTCTTGCTCTCGTCAAAGAAGTGCCACGCAATGATATTAACATTTATCCAGAATACATCCTGCCAGGCATTGCACACTTGGCCCAAGATGAAGCCACTATCGTCAGACTTGCATATGCTGGTAAGAGGAAATCCAGTCAAAACTCCAAACCTTGGGTTTTTCTGTATTTCCTTAACTGTTTTCTCTGCTACTCAAAATCGTCACACAGCTTGCTGTTTCTATTTCAGTAAATCTCCCCAGAAGTCTCAGAAATTTCTGCAGGTAAAGATACCTGTATTCACCTAAGCTAACTGATTCAGGGGGTGGCAGCAACTTAATAATTTATGGGAGTTGGCTTATATTATCAAATGAGTTTCTAGTGTAGGTCTATGCCTGAAGTAAATAATTATATGTAAAATAATTGGCAAAACTCATTTGCTCTTTGCTAGATGACTTTCTTTCATATGTATAAATTAACATTCATTCTTCTCTGTGGTTCTGCATGTAAAAAGAACTTGCAGAATGTGTATATTCATTTTGGGTTAGGGCCTGAATGTAGCACACAGCAGGTCTGCTCGCAGCTAAGGTAAGGGGTCAGAGTTTAGAGCCTTGTGCTCAGGGAAGCAGCCCTGCACCTATTCCCTAGATAAAAAAGAATGTAACGAGTAAAACCACTTGTCCAAGCAGCCATGTGTATCTAAGTATGTGAACAGGGCTTTCTGAGCTTACCCACCCTTTGCAGCTTTTATAAATTTATTGTAATTGACATTTCATTAGCTCAAACTGTTTGCTTGGAGTAGCCCAACTGAAACGAATAAATATGAAACTCCATTTAAAGCATCAGTTTGTTATTATGCTTCAGAGTTATTTTCCCACAGAGTGAAATTTGATACTTGGAGCTGAAATCATATTATTTGCTATGTAATAGATTGACTTAGACCTTAGCAGATGTTTTCTTCGTATTTTATTCAGTTATCTGAATTCTGGTGGTTCAGGAAGAAGTTTTGTAATGATACCTCTATTTTCTATTTACCAATTACCCTTATTTGCTATGACTAGCATATTTTTACCTTTTTTTTTTTTAAAATTTACAAATCCATAATTCAGTTGAAGGTGATGGCTGGCTGTCTTTTTTTTTTTTTTTTAAACTAAATAAACTGATAAAGCTCATTATTGAAGGCAATGTATAGGTAGTGGATAGAACCAGGTGCTTTTGTTCACCTTGGTCTTCCACATTTAGGGCTTTATAAAAGAAACATTTTCTCATGCCTCACTTTTATTTGTAGACTAGGAAAAAAAACAAAACTAAATCTTGTAAAATTCCGGTCTGTTCATAATAAAATTCTAATATAACTAATATAAAGTTGAGCTTGTTAAATAAACTGAAATGGAAAAAAATAAAATGCCATCTCCTTTTTCTACAATTGCAAAAAGGCTACAGATCTCACTACTCAATAGATTCCAATTGCATCTGCTTAAACAGAGTTTCTCTTTTTATGTTAAGTAGTTTGACTTTATTTTCAATGCACCTAGAGTATTTTCTGAAATTTGACAGTTATTTGAATTGTAGGTGGTTATCTGGCTAAGTTGCCTTCAATTCAAATAGCTTTTCTTTTAAGAAAGCAATTATATTTCAATAAGTAAATAACAAAATATGTAAGGTAGCTTAATGCTTGAGCTAACTTGTGTTACCATAGGACACTTTTTGGACATGGTCAGACTGGTCACTTACAGGATTTGATCTGGCTGTGTACAGTCTCCATTGGCATGCTGGTGTTGTCTTGGATGAGACTTGGAATTACTGCTGAAGTGGGATTTAAGCCTTGATGGGATTATTCCTGTGCCAGCAGTGGCCTGACCCATATAGCTTGGGTTGCTTCGGCAGCTTCCAGACAGAGCAGAATAGTGCCAAATCCCGTGGACAGATATGGGTACAAATGTCCTAGAATTGGAATCCAGCCCTCAAGGGTAGCCCTGTTGTTATTCCCTAGGGTACATATCTTGGTGTGGTGGTTTGTTGTTGGTTTGGGTTGTTGTTAATTTGGGTTAATTGGCCTTTAAGTTCTATCAGGTTACTTAGTCATTAGCCTGAGATTAGGTAGTGGTTAGGCCTAGTTCTAGAAGACTAAAATTAGTTGTTGTTACATTTGATATCCTTACAATTTTTCCACTTGCTTACATGACATTACTGTGTGATGTACTCAGTAGCTTCTCTGTGGTCAGGGACACGAGTTCCTGAAGTGGGTTAACAGAACATGTTGTGTAATTTCAGTGCTATTTGCCTATCGTGACTGGTGTTCTGAGTGGTTTTAATCTCTCATAAGGGATCATCAAAAGGGTGTAAATTGGCAAAGCAGAACAATTCTTAACTGAAATGTTTTCCTCTGCAGAAAACATAGCGTTGTTGGCAGAAACAGCTCTGAGATTTCTGGAGTTAGTCCAGCTGAAAAACCTGAATATGGAAAATGAACCAAATGGTGAAGAAATGGATGAAACATCTCAGCCTAGTGATAACTATGACACAGGTATTGTCATGTCCACTTACCTTGCCTGCTTATAACAGCAAATCATAGGTCAAAGCTCCTGCTTAGCTCTGATTTCACTCAACACTTAGCCTTCCTATTAAATGAGAAGAGTGCTTTGCCTCAACCAGTATCAAAGTGTATCTGATACAGCTTCATGCAGAAACTGACACCTCTGTTCTGAACACTGTGAAAGACAAAAATAAATAAAGTAGCACACTTTTCTTCTCCAGAAATTCTCAAGGTATTTGACTCTGATGCTGACTGACTGGCTGTATATCCTGCTTCACTCATGGTCCCATAAATAAGTTAGCTGCGTAAAGATGGCTGTGTTCCAAATACCACTTCCTTTGAAGTGCCAGGCAGGGTTAGCTTTGAAAAATCTGACAAGTTCTAGCATAATCATAGTAGTGTATTGTTCAGTCATTCTTTCCCTTCTGTTCATATGCCTGGCAATTTTTGTCTCTTTTGTCTGAAAATGCTGAAAATGTGGATGTCATTGGACAGTAACATGGCAATCTGTGGTATAGCACAGAGAATGAATTAAAGTTCTAAGGATGGCTTTTTTTTTCTTTCTCCTGGAAAGGAGGGTTAAGAAATAGGTGGCCTTTGTGTCAGCTTCAATGCCTTTTAGTGATACATAGTTTTCTTGAATAATGCTAGGCAACTTTTCTAAACTGGGAAGAGCTTTTTGGTTAAAAACATGTCACTTTAATCTACTTAGCCCAGAATAGATCTGTGACTAATTGTAATGGTAAATGTCTCATGCATACTCCATTTGTCAAGGAAAAATATGTGCTTCAATTATCTTTTAAATAGTTGCAGAACAATGCCTTAAAAAAGAAAAAGGCTCCTTTCAGTTCTTCATGTAAGCCATTGGGTGTTGAGAATTGCTTAAGCATGAAAGAAAGGGAGGTCCATCTCATAGGCTATGTTTCTAAGAGATACTGTCCTCTATTCCTCAAAATAGCTTGGAGATGAAAGAAGTAATTCAAGGAAGAAAAGTTTGATTAGTTCTGTTCTTTTCATGCTTGCAGAAACTGAGCCTGAGAAATTTGAACCCAGAAGGCAACTTTTCTATGTGACTGACAAACAGTGTTTTAGAAAGCAAATTAACTGGTCTTGTGACTGTCTGTGGGCAAACGGTAATTACCCCTGCAAGGCTGGGATAGCAATATCTGAAAATTTTGTGCTATTTGCTTGAGAACCTCCCTTGTACGGCTTTCAGTATGAGCTTATGCATTAACAGTATTATTACTTCCACTTAATGGAGGTGGTTCATTTTTCAGTTGCATCATGGAATAGAAGCCAGGGGTGAGGTCACTTTCAAATTGTTTTGTCAGTGTTCTTAGGGTAACTGCTAGTATTGAATGAAATGGGAAGTACTTTTTGGAGTATTGTTTATTTCCCTCTGACCTTAATGAAGCTAATCTACATACCTAAGTAAAAATACAGCCTTGATCTGTTTTCAGTTCACGAATTTGGAAACTGACAGTCAAATAAACATGTGAAGACATAATTGTCTTGAAGTACTTTGGTTACTGTTGTAACATTGGTGCTGACTTTTTCTAATGATTCTTCACATCTGCATTTCATCTATATATGAGATGAGTTGGTTCATCTGAGTTGAAGTTTTTACAAATTTAGAATTACATTTTTCTGGGAAGAATATCTCATATTTCTATAGTCTTTGACTTTACCACCACCCTATTGCTTAGTCTGAAGTCTTTTGTATGCCAGTCCTTGGAACTGTTGGGATCCTGTGGCATTGTCCATCTCAGCAAGTTCTTCAGGGTGTTTTTCAGGATGATGTATCAGCGTAACTCCTTTAGCAACAAGCAGTATATGTGCACATGCTGTTTCTCACTTATCCAAGTGTTTGCTCTTGCAGAGTTGCAAGCGTTGCATGAAATGGTTCAGCAGAAAGTTGTGACTTTGCTGAGTGACCCAGAGAATATTGTGAAACAAACACTAATGGAAAATGGAATAACACGCCTCTGTGTCTTTTTTGGACGTCAAAAAGCCAATGATGTTCTTCTGTCTCATATGATCACTTTCTTAAATGATAAGAATGACTGGCATCTTCGAGGAGCTTTCTTTGACAGCATCGTAGGTAAGTGTATGTTTTCAGCCAGCGTGGAGAGGTAAAATATAAATTTTATTTTTGCATATCTTGGTAACTGTTAAGTCATTTCTTATTAAAGAAATGTATAATTTTTAGGAAAGGACCTGCTGAATTATTGCGTATAAATGTTTTTTGATGGAGTACGCAAGAGACAATGTAAATACAAATATCCTTTTTTTTTGGTCCAAATATTTCATACAAATGAGGCTGACACATTTAAGGCTAGGTTAGATTAACATTAAAAATAAACTTTAATTTACGTGTGTTTTTTTTAATCTTTCTAAAGCCACTAATTGAAAAATTTAAATTACAACAAATAAATGCTAAAATTTTTGAAAGCCTTCTAGTGGATGCATCTCTTTACATGTGTGCATGGTCCCATTAACCTCAATAGATCTGTTCGTATGGTGAAAACTATGAACTGTTATAGGTTAAAATTATAGTTTGAAAACTTTTGCGCTTTAAAACATCAACAAAAGATTTCAATCAGTTCATAAAACTTAACAATTTTAAAAACCTTGCCAGTGACATGATGTTTTTTGTATCAGCTGTTTAGTATATCTAATATTCCATTTATGTTGGAAATTGTTCCATGTAACTATTGCTCAGGATTTTCAGGCCAGGAAAACTTTCCCACAGCAGACTACAGTATTTGAGTTTAAAAAATGGTAGTGCTGGTGCATGGCAAGAAAAAGGAGCGCAGCCAAACTTCCAGCAGGGTCATTATGATATGCACACGTTCCATTACAAACAGAAGCTTCAAAATGCTTCACTGGCAAACCCTGCCAAGATGTGATGCTGATAGCTTGTCAGAATTAGTTTAGAGGGACCAATGGGGTAGCCAAAGCACAGGTCACAGTGCCCTGTTTTTTTTTTTGCAAAAGGCATGTAGAGAGATGTAGTACAACTAAGTGTAAAAACCAAGACACACAGCCTGCATTTTTAACCCCTCTTTTCCCAGTATCTCTTCAAAATCTCCACAGACGTGTTCTAAATTTGTGTTTTTGTCTTATGCTGTGTTACCTAAAGCTTCTGCACTTTTTAAAAACTGAACTAACTCATGTTTAATTATGTGCAGCCACTGCTGCCTGTGTCTGAGGACAGATGCCCTTCTGCAACAATGAAGGGGTTTTCTCTTACCTGTGACATTTTCTTCTTCTTCTCTTCCTTTTAACAACTGCTTGCAAAGGCAGCATTAATACATGAACAAGTATGTTAATTATTACCATGTTAGAGTAGAAGTGAAGAAGTTATTTTTTGTGTAATCTTGATTATGATGGGAAGATATGCTGATTTTTTTTTGTGGTATCAGTCAATCCCAAATAACAAAGTCTGAAGCAGGTGCAGTTACGGTCTATGCTGCGTGCCACGTATGACAACAGCAAGGATAAGCCTGAGTTATTCAATGGAAAACCAGTTTTTCTGTCTTGAGAATGATCAGAGAACTTGCCCAGC
The DNA here is from genome assembly GCF_009769625.2 of Cygnus olor. Classification (NCBI taxonomy): domain Eukaryota; kingdom Metazoa; phylum Chordata; class Aves; order Anseriformes; family Anatidae; genus Cygnus; species Cygnus olor. The sequence goes on along the minus strand of NC_049170.1, from coordinate 45,293,133 downwards.
TGAATGTCAGCTTCATGGATTTGAAGCAAGAAGCAAGATAAGAAATTCAACAAGGTCCATCTCCTTGACAGTTGCCAGAGATTGGTTATAGTAGATAGGTTATCTAATCCAAAGAAGCAATTCCAGGTGACTGTTTCACATGAACACCAGCTGGTTGTTGTGTGGGAAAGAAGAAAAGAATAAGAAAGCAGTTTCTTTTACTGGGATGCAGCTGATATGTTTTGGTCCATCAGCTTCAAAGGAATTAAATTCATTTACCCTTTAATCTTGTCGTCTTTCAGACATTTTGAAACGTGTTTTAAAAATAGATTTATTTTTGCAAGTAGGGGTAGGGTGACTTCATGATGGCAAATAATTTGAGAGTAGTTAACTAAACAGCAAATGTTGCAGCCATTTCAGGCTTAGAGTTTGTAGAAGAGTGTTCTAAAAGTTCCATTTAAACTGTTTGTGATTCTTTAATGGCCAAATGAATGTTTGTTATAGATATTCTTTGCTGATAATCAGTTCAGTATCCATTTCAGTCTTTTCAGGAACCTGAATGGTACTCAACTTTCTATCACTGTTAAAGTAAAAGACAAAAAAATCCTGCCACCAGAATCTTTCATCAGTGGTCTTTCGTCCTTTCCACATACAACTGCAGGCACTGTGTTCTCACCCGTTAGGAGCACAGCTGGTTTTAGCCTTGCTGTTTCAGACTTTGCTGGCCAGCTGCGTGTTTACATCCATGCCTGATGTCTGGGACTTCTGCAGGCACAGGAATCTGTTTTTGTTAAACAGCTTTCAGAATATTGGTCTAAATTTGAATGGAAAGAAGCTTCCTTTTTTTTTTTTTTAAGTGGCTAATCTTCTATTTTCATATGTCTCTTCAGATGTTCTAAAAATAAATACTTGAACATCAGGAATGATGAATTTAAAAGCCATTTTTTAACTTGGGGTTAGTGGAAGATGTAGATTTAGTAATGTTAAATCATCCCATTCAACTTTTCATGTTATGCTGTCTTATTACAATGTGGTGCTGGTCAATCTAAAAGATTGAAATAAGATTAGAAATAAGTATGCGTCCTTCCTAGTCTTTAACACTTTTTTTTTTAATCTCTGATTATAATCTGTGTCGCAGGGAAGATCATCCCTGGTCTTCTAAGTAATTTTAATGTACATCCTGCATTTTGCATGTTTACAGTTTTGTTGGACTGAGGCCTTGATGTTTGCTTCTGCATCGCTGTCTCAATATATGCACATATTTCTTGTTTCGATAACTTCCTGGAAAATGTTATCGATTCCTTGTCTACTAGAGGATCAAGATTATAAACTTTGGTGAGGAAAGGCAAGGAAGTGCTACTTTGGATTTTTATGTGCTTTCTTTTTGTTTTGTTAATGTTTCAGGTGTTGCTGCTTATGTTGGCTGGCAAAGCTCGTCAATACTGAAACCTCTGCTTCAGCAAGGTCTCAGTGATGCTGAAGAATTTGTCATTTATAAGGCCCTCAATGCTCTTACTTGTATGTGCCAGTTAGGCCTCTTGCAAAAGCCCCATATTTATGAATTTGCTTGTGATATTGGTAAGTTGGAATACTGAAGATAACCTTGTTTTGCTATTAAAGAAAACTTAGTACTGCATAAAGCTTCATGGTCAGCTTAGCTGTCTGATATGCAAACCTGTTGTAGTGTTTCAGAGTCTACTTGAAATTAAGTTGATAAATTGTTGCTTGTTGGACTGTATTAGTGCTCAGAACTCTTTAAAAAAAGAAAAAAAATCATTTTGGTGGAACAAATTGAAAACGTCTTCTCTGACTTCATATAGGACAGCAAAAAAAAAAAAACCACAATACTTGAACCTTAAGTCCGATAACTTTCTGCTTTAAGATCTTTTCTTATTCTTCATGTCAACCTTGGATCACTAGTTACTTTCTGGAAGTTGGTCAGGCTCATAACTTGCAAACTGTCTTACCCATTGGCCTTTGATGAACGGGGGAATCCAGTCTTTCAGACAATACATGATCCCTTCTCATCCTGTTTTGAACACCATAAAATTCCATTTCACTCATTTACAATTTATTATAGAACTTTAAATACAGAGTTGGCCTCTCCTTCCTCATCAGGCTTTTCAGATTAATTTAGGCATTCACAAGCTATTTACAGAAAAGAAAAGACCAACTCATCTTTTGAAACTGTCTGCTTCTTCCTGTTACGACTTTTCAAAAGCATTCAGAATTTGAGGCAGATGATCCGTGGTTATATCTCATGACTGGATACAGTCCCTTGATTATAACTTCTTAAAACCCACATAACTGAGACAGACTTTTGAGTCTAACAAGAGAACTTAGAAATGATCTTACAACATAAATAACGACTGTGCAAGGAAGAAAGTGGAAGAAGGAAGGAATTAAGTATTTACTTAAAAATGAAAAAAACAAAAACAAAAAAAACCCTGTTATTTCAGTTCTCTGTAACTGCTCAGATTAAGGTTAGCGTTTATTTTTGGATTAGTTTCCTTTGCAAATCTGGAGCTGACAATTAGGAAGCGAAATGAATAAACAGGAAAATCATGCTTTTTGACAACAGCAAGGAAGCTGAGTGCCATGGGCCCAGTAAACTCTCTGAAATAGTTTTCTCAATTCAGGTGTCAACCTTGGTGCTCTGCAGGAGGAAGGACTGAATCTGTGGGGTAATTGTAGGGGAAGGAAATAATATCACAGACTGCCATATACAGGATGATCCTCTCTCTTTAATTTGAATGATGTATTTTAACAGCTTAATTTTCTTTCAGCACCTTTCCTGTGCCATCCTAATCTTTGGATACGTTATGGTGCAGTGGGCTTTATCACTGTGGTAGCACAGTATTTAAACATTGCTGATGTCTACTGCAAGCTAATGCCATACCTCAATCCTTTTATCACGCAACCAATAATACAGGTAATATTTCAACTATTAATGTGAATATACCTCGAACACTCATAATTCTTAGGTCTGTCATTCTCATGGTCCTGGTTTTTAGGTTTATTTTTTTTTCTAGTAAGGGTAGAGGTGATACAGTTTTTTGATCTCAGCAAATGTTGACTGAATGGCCATTGCCATGCATGTTTGAAAGGCTTGTCTCAAATTTGTTGTTTGCAATCAAACTGCTGCAATATTGCACTACTTTATAGAAGTCTAAAAGGCATGGAAAGTTGGCTATGACACAAGTGTTTCTGTGCTCTGTGCTTTCATCTACGAGAGTAGTTTGCCCCACTCACTGAAAACATGAACAGTCTGCTAGTATTGCTAGCTTGTGGTTTTCACAGTGCTACTTGTGTGCTTTGCCCAAAACTAAGAGCAGAGTGCTCAGCATGAGTAAGTTATTTCCTAACAGTATATGTATTGGAATGGCCTGCATAATGCTGGTAACATGAATTATGTAGGCATCTTTGTGTACAGCTTTAGGGCCTGTAGAATTCCTCTCAGGTCTTTAAATAGGTAAGAAACAGTCGCAGTACTTGCATTGAAGAGTGCATCATGTGTTTAACTTTTCTTTTTTTTTTTTTTTGAAGTCATGCAGCTGGCACCTTAATTAAAATAATATTTTTCTCTGTTTACCTCTCCTTGAACGGCTTTTGCTGTGTTTTAGGCACTGGTTGATAAATATCCGTCTTGTTCATTTCTTGCTTCATTTTTAGTGTATGAATCTTTTCTTTGCTATGAAGCACTAAATATAGTAAGCAAGTAGGGACTTGGATAGTAATGAAGAAATCCTCACTTTGGACTAATGTTGAATTTGTATTTCATGTAGACAGCCTGTTATGAGGAGTAAGTTGGAGTTACGAGGTTTTCTGTCACTGTTGTGAAAAAACAATTGCAGTCTCAACCCCATCCCATTACTTATTTTGAGTATTCCAAGTTTTATACAAGCATTTATGTCATAATTTTGGGTCAAGTTAGGTTTGGCTAACTTGGCTAACTCTAGGACTGTAACTGGGGGTGTCTATTTCATGAATATTGCCCCCTTCCCTTGCTGCCACCATCTTAAGACCTACTCATGAAACAGGAAAATTTAAGGACTAAAATAAACATGAATTCAAAGGAGTGTTGGGGTTGTAAGTACCCTGAATGGTGTACAAGATTTTATTTGTTCAGACATGTTCTCTAGTCCCAGACATTGAATCACCACCTGTCAGAATCGAAAGTTGTTGTTTTCTGTTTTAATGAAGTAATGAACAGTCTTTATAAGGATTTCCACAGTTAATGATTCTAAATTCTGCCCCAACCCATTGATTTCTTGTGACTGTTTACTAAACTCGCAATATACTTTTGATTATTATGTAATTACATTCTTGTGCATCCTTATGCCATTGTATACATTGAAGGAAAGACAGTAATCTGACTGATCCAGGAACTCTTCTATTTGATACTTTTAGAGGGTAAATGTAGGTCAAAGACTGACAGAGTTTGAAATAGCATTGTACTGCTAGTAGAATTCTTACTTCCATTTAGCAATGCCAAGCTAAAATTCTGAGACTACTGGGAGAACAGGGAAAGAAAATTGAGGAAATCTGGTATATCTAGTATGAGAGATTTCTTTTTCAAGAAAGGAGAGAAGTTGAATTTAGATTATTGGTATAATCATGTGCAATAATTTTGATGTCCTAGTGTGATGATTTTGTTGTTGTTATTGTAAGCTTAAAAGCATCTCTTCAGGACAGAGTTTAAAAGTAGCTTTTAGAGCAAGCCTTCATAGGAAGATATGTTTTTATTTTTATTAATATTTGTAGTTGTCCAGTTACTGATTTGTGGGCTAGGAAAAAAAATTAAACCGTTGTAGACATGAAACTACAGCACTTACTGTTAGATTTCTCCGTATGGATAGATTTTCTCCATATGGATATCCTCCATGTTGACTGGTTTCTCTTTTTGAATTACAGATAGATAAAGAAATAGTTCTGCTAAGTGTACTTAAAGAGCCTGTCAGCCGTTCCATATTCGATTATGTCTTAAGATCAAAGGATATCACAAGCCTCTTTCGACACCTTCAGATGCGTCAGAAGAAGAGGAATGGTGCTCTCCCTGACTGTCCACCCCCTGAGGACCCTGCCATTGCACAGCTGCTGAAGAAGCTACTTTCACAAGTGATTGTTTTTCATTTGTAGTTTGAGAGTCTTGGGCTCTGTATGTCTCTACAGCAACGCTGCAGTTGCTGCTCTTAGAGGCTCCTGGTCTGAGGTTCTGATCCTGCAAACCATTGACTTCTCCGATTCTTGTATATGCTTGCAGGACAAAGAGGTCAGAAGTCATGGAAGAGTCTTTAAAGATCTACCAGAAATAGGGTGACCTTATGTCTGGATTTCCCAAATATATTCTCTTTTTATAGACTTCAGTTGTATGTCTCAATTTCTGACGTAGACAGTATGTCAGTATTCCAGAATACAGGCTGTGTAGAGTGCTGTAGGGGAGAGTATGCATTTGTTGAAGAGACAGACATGCAAATAACAGTGCCAAAGCCAAAGGGAACTGAAAAGTTTTGAGGTTTATATGTGAAGAGGGGAATGCTAAGAATCACCCACACAAAGTAGTGAGAACTGGGAAGAGGAAGGACTGCAGCTAAGTCTGTGTGGTTGGGTTTTGTTCATTTTGTTTTCCTACGGTTTGTGGGCTGTAAGAATAGCTGAGGTGGCAATTAAGCAGATTGCACCAGACAGTGATCCAATATTAAATGCAATTCTGCTCTTTCACCGTTCCTAGGCATTTAGCTGAAGAAGAAAGATGTACTAAAGCAACTTACCCGAAGTTCGTATCATATGAATGATAGACTGGTGTCTTGAGTTCTGGGGATGTGCTCTATCCCTTTGCTTCTGAGCCAGTCATTAGTCTTGCTGCTGCTTGCATCTTCATGCCTTGATTCATGTTCTTGCTCAAAAAAGAAGTAACATCTTTTCTCTTATTCTGCAGGGGATGACTGAGGAGGAAGAAGACAAACTATTAGCACTGAAAGACTTTATGTTAAAATCAAATAAAGCTAAAGCCAATATAGTGGATCAGAGCCACCTGCACGACAGCAGTCAGAAAGGGGTGATCGACTTGTCAGCTCTGGGAATAACTGGCAGACAAGTGGATCTTGTTAAAACAAAACAGGAGCCTGATGACAAACGTGGTTGGTATATTTTGTGGTCTATATAGATAAAGTATTGTTCTTCCTTCAGAGAACTAAGTCTTTAATTTACTCAGCAATTCATCCTACATAACTTTCACCATCCTCACAGAGTTTGCAATAAGGAAATCTAGCACAGCTTCTCTGTAGCATGCTGCTATTTGAAACACGAGGTGTTGGAATGCTCTCTACAACAGTGAAATATAAGAATATTTTGCTTGTAAGAGTACTTAAATAAGATTGCATTTGCAGTAGCAATATGCACAGGTTGTTTTAGCTGGTTGTGACAAAACAGGACTAGAGACCCATGGTAAGTAAGTGTAAATTGTGAAGGACACATTTCTACTACCTCTGTTTCCTCTTAAGAAGTGATGAGCTCTTTAAATTTGAAAATCCAGGATGTTTTCTTGAGGTGGTATGGGGAAGACTGAAGCATAGGTGTGAAACAGACTAGCACTGAGGAGTGCTGTCATTCATCTAAGTACATACTTTTTTTGCTTTAGAGTTCTTCAGCTGCCTCAAAAGTTTGTTTTCTTCTAGGTGATGTTTGATCTTCCTCTTAGCTCTTTCAAACTTGTAGGTCCCTTCTCTGTATGCCACTCTTAAGTTCTGTGGTTTTAGATGTAAAATACAGAAATATCTACAAACTGTGTAATTATTGCCATCTTATTTCCAGGACTAAGATATTCTCTGCAAATGTTTTGCATCTAATTTTAAAGGAAAGTACATAAGTACAGGATTTTTCATTTTTGTGTATCCTCTGGAGTCAGGAGTGGGCAGGATTTAAAAGTTAGTAGGTGGAGAAAATACATTTCCTGTTTACAGATAACATTCTTGAATCTATAGATGATGCGATTTTGTTGGAAAACTGGTTGTATTTGACTTATCTACTGTTCTATTACAAACTTATCCCAGACTTATGCCAATAATGGAGTAACACTTGCAAGGAAGAATTTTTCACATGGAGTCTAATTTTGTAGCTTTATAAATACAAAATTTCACAATACTGGAATGAGTCAACTGTAGGTTTAATAAGGTGTAAACAGAGCACTTGCCACATGTTCTGTTTGCTTCATAAAGCCCTGTCAGCCAACTTAAACCACCTAGCAGTCGTTTTTCTCCATTAACTATATACATAATAAATTGGCATGTAAACATTAATCTCACATGTAGTCTGAAAGCAGTGACCAGCCTGGATGAATATTGTCATCACTGCATTTATTCTCTCCCTCCTCTCCCTCATGCCCCAACTGCTTATAGCTAGAAAACATGTAAAGCAAGATTCAAATGTAAATGAAGAATGGAAAAGCATGTTTGGGTCCCTGGAACCATCTAACATCTCCCAGCCAATACCCAAAGGACATGGGCAAACGGCTGATCCTGAGTCTATCCAAGCTGGGAAACCACTTCGTTCAGAGTCCTCAGCTGGCATTTGTGCCGCTTTATCATCCTCTCCACAGGTATGGCTGAAAAACACCATCTTTGCATCTTTCATCTTAAACTGAGATGATTCAGTTGTTTAACATGTTCAGTTCAGTTTAACATGGAGTGGGACTACGGGGAAGTGGCATTCTTGTTTCGTTTGGAACTTTAAACTGTTGTTGTTCTCTTGTGTTTTTCTCCAGCAGAGTAGCAGACTTTAAACTTCTTATTCTTAAAATAGGAATTAAAAGAGGAGGGAAATAAGTCTAGTCACTTGAACAGAAAAGCTTTACTAACAAATGTATGCTTTGCATGAAGGGATGGAGTTTTGTGTAATAACCAATTGTTAGATAAGCTGTTCTGACAGGAAAGACTTCCCCTCAAGTTGTATGCTCTGATACATGTTGTGAGGAAGAGATGAGATACCATGACTTTAACTTGGAAAATAGGAACTGGTGTATCACATCATAGCTGCCTTTAGACATCCTGTACGTGTAATAGTTGGTACTGGCTACAGAAGGATGGGCAGGGAGCCTTGCAGGGTGGGGAAGCATCTCTTGACACTGAGCTCTGCTGTCTGTTCAGTTGGAAATTAACTTCTGCTAGCTTTAAATGAGTGTCCACTCTGAACTAAGATGGAGCCACTTCCCACTTTTATTTTTCAAGCCAAATATAAACAATTAATCATTTGGGAGCTAATTTGTAATTCTGTCAGTCTTAAGAGTGTACACAAATAGTTTCCACAAATAGAATGTAGAACATACTAGGCAAACCAGGTAGGATAACTGAATGGTTATGCTTTTCTATAAATAATTTTCACTCTTTAATTGTTTTCAAAAGTTTTTGATTGAGTTTGTATCACGATGGATCTGAAATATGAAATTGTCAATAATGTTGTTGCTATTGTATATTTGTATTAAAACCAATCACTTCTGCAAACGTTTACTGTTGTAAAATGTAAGGCATATATTTTTAAGTGCTTATCTGTTACAGACATCCGATGGAACAGTTGTTCAACCCAGGAAACCGACGATACAGGTACCAAGCAGTTCAGTGTCCCCATCTGCATACCAGCTACGCATCACCACTTGCAAAACCGAACTTCAGCAGCTGATTCAGCAAAAGCGAGAACAGTGTAATGCAGAAAGAATTGCCAAGCAGATGATGGAGAATGCCGAGTGGGAGAGCAAGCCTCCACCTCCAGGTAAATCACAGGCTACTGAGGTCATTAGGCAAAAAAAAAAGAGAGAGAGTTAAAACACGTTAATCCCAAGGAAAAATGGAAAACAGGAAATTTTAGGCAATATGCCTGCTATGCAGAACACCTATTTAGCAAAATATATGCATGACCTATGAAAGAGAATCTGGACCCTAGATCTTTACTTTTCCAGTAATGGACCCAAACCACTGGTCGAAAGCCCGGGGTGTGCTGTCTGTTCCAGAGAGTTTTATGAAGCAGGATGTTTACAACAGGATATGTGGCAGATAACTTGCCATCCTGTGACAGCCTGTAGTTTGGTTTCAGTAGGGGGAGAAATGCTGTTGGAAGGTGAGAAATGTATTTTTACCTGGGGAGTGACTCCAGATTTTCAGCCATTCTGTGTGAAAGTTTTAAACTCTCAGCCAGGTTTTGTTAACCAGTGGCACACATACTGGAGTGAGCTGTTTGAGCTGCCCTTGTTTACAAAGGGACCTGTCACCTTCTGCAGTTGTAGCAGCAATACAGGTGCCCAGCCAAAAACAGATGGATTCCTATACTACACTGTTGCCTTCAGAGAGGAAGGAAAGCCATTTTTACCTCTTGTTCCCTTTTCTTTACCAGAAAGGAGCAACGCACAGGTTTTGCTGAACAGAGCTTTGGCAGCAACTGTGGAGGAAGTGCGCACAGTTTTAAATTTGTCATCTTCCTATGACCTCAACTTAAATTTTGATGCTCCAAATTCCAAGTTTGGAATTTACCCAGATCCTCAGAATTTTCTGCTGGTATTGTCCACTCCATGTGCTTGTTACTGAGTATCCCTTATGGAGATTCCAGGCTAATGGGAATTCATGTGCTTAAATTCCAGATGTTAGCAGAATCTGTACTAGCTAGGCTTGCAGTGATCAACACTATGATGCTGAAGTCTTTTGGTAAATCTAGCATAAATGTACATAGCTAGGTGTATACAGCTACCAGATCAGTTTAAGGGAAGTTGTTGAAAATTACGAGAAAACTGATCCAACCAGATAGCATTTGAACTTAGCTAACCTTGATTGAGCTTGACTAGGTTATGTGTTTGTCATTTGAAGAGAGTTTTAGAACTTATGAAATAGTATGTCCTAATACAAGCAGCTGATTTGCTCAGCCACAGAAGGGACTGAGTACCAGAATCACAAAATCATCGAATGGTTTGTGCTGGAAGGGACCTAGAAGATCACCTCATTCCAACTTTGCTGCCATGGGCAGGGTTGCCACCCACTAGATCAGGTTGCCCAAAGCCCCATCCAACCTGGCCTTGAACACCTGCAGGGATGGGGCATCCACAGCTTCTCTGGGCAGCCTGTTCCAGTGCCTGCCACCCTCATAGTGAAGAATTTCTTCCTAATATCTGATCTAGATCTCCCCTCTTTTAGTTTAAAACCATTCTCCTTGTCCTATCATTATCTGACTGAGCAAAATGTTGCTCTCCATCTTTTTATAAGTCCCCTTTATGTACTGAAGGGCCACAATGAGGTCTCACCAGAGCCTTCTCTTCTCCAGGTTAAACATCCCCAGCTCTCTCAGCCCTTCTTCATAGCAGAGGTGCTCCAACCCTCTGATCATCTTTGTGGGCCTCCTCTGGACCCGCTCTAACAGCTCCACGTCCTTCTTGTGCTGGGGGCCCCAGACCCGGATGCAGCACTCCAGGTGGGGCCTCACAAGGGCAGAGCAGAGGGGCACAATCCCCTCCCTCCCCTGCCGGCCACCCCTCTGTTGATGCAACCCAGGATCCAGTTGGCCACCCAGGCTGCAAGCACACACTGCTGGCTCGTGTTGAGCTTTTTGTCCACCAGAACCCCCAAGTCCTTCTCTGCAGAGCTGCTCTCAGTGATTTCTTCTCCCAGTCTATCCTCATGTCTGGGATTGCCCCAACCCAGGTGCAGCACCTTGCGCTTGGCCTTGTTGAACCTCATTAGGTTCACATGGGCACACTTTTCCAGCTTGTCCAGGTCCCTTTGGATGGCGTCCTTTCCTTCTGTTGCATCGACTGACCATTCAGCTTGGTGTCATCTGCAAACTTGCTGAGGGTGCACACAATCCCAATGACTTCCTAATGTCTAATCTAAGCTTAAATCTTTAGTTTAGTCAAAAGCTACCCTGTCCCTATCCCTATACTCCCTGGCAAAGAGTCCCTCGCCAGCTTTCCTGTAGGCCTCCTTTAGGTACTAGAAGGTACCTGAAGGTAGAGGAGGTCTCCCCGGAGCCTTCTCTTCTACAGGCTGAACCCCAACTCCCTCAGCCTTTCTTCACAGGAGAGGTACTCCAGCTCTGATCATCCTCATGGCCTACCTCTGTACTCGCTCTAACAGGTCTATGTCTGTTAATAATGTTTATATTTAAAGATTCTGTGTTACTCTGAAATTACTCTGAAATGTAGTCTCTACTTCATTAATCTGTTGTTAATCCTTCACTGAAGCAGATGCCTGTTAGAAATGAAGCTAGATATGTCTGCTTTGCTTATGTCAGGGGAGGAAACATATCACACAGATCTTGGCAATTTCTTGGCAAGAGTTACTGAATGGCTGCTCAAGTCCTCAATTTCTTTTTTGAAGGGCTTGGATAAAGTTTCTGTGGGATTTAGAAGAGCTGTAACTTCATTTTATTAGGTACATAAAGCTGATGTGTAGCATGTGCTGCAATGCTGAACCTGTCACTTCAAGCACTCTACAGACAATCCAGGGACATAAGCCTGCTCAGATATGTCGCTCACTATGTGCATTTTGGGATTTTAAGGGATTGCCATTCACAGCACAGAAGTATGTATAGGCTGATTACAGGTGATCTGTGCATTAGTTTCTCTATAGCGCATACGGGTTCTGAAGGGTTCTTTGTAATTTCACTGAATGTGCACAGAACCCATCTAAAAGAAAACACTTACTCAGTTCTGCCAATAGACTTTAGTTCAGAATTGAACAAGCTTTTGCCTTGAACTTTTAAAATGCATTACCTGTGTGTTTTCAGTGCCTTCTATGCTATGGAACTATAGTAACTGTATCCCAGTATGTCTGAGATCAGGGAAATTTTCTTGTTTCTATTAGGTTACAAAATTAACCCCAAACTTCCTGGTTTTCTGTTTTCCCTGTAGGATGGCGTCCCAAAGGGTTGTTGGTAGCTCACCTCCACGAACACAAGTCTGCAGTGAACCGCATTCGGGTCTCTGATGAACATTCCATTTTTGCTACTTGTTCAAATGATGGCACAGTGAAAATCTGGAACAGCCAAAAGATGGAAGGAAAAACCACTACAACCAGGTAGTTTTAAAACTCATAGGACTACGGGGGCTACTCTTTAGAATAAAAAATAAACTAGAGCTCAGAGGAAATACAAATCACTTGTGGCTATGTTGGAGATTTTATTATTGAAATATACTGGTGTTTTTCTTGGCATGCAAGCCTAAAATACTAGATTGCATTTGCAAACCTTTTTCTTTCATTAATTAATTGAAACAGCAGAGGGAGTGCTTCACAGTTGTAGTTACAGGCTCTTTGACTTCATTTCTAAGCATAAATAAAAATATTTTGGTGCTGCTGTTTAAAGCCATCTGAGGGTGTTTTTTTTTTTTTTCAACAAATTAGCTTTATTCTAAACTGTCTCATCCATTGATATTTGATGCAGGAAAGCTGTATTGTTGGTTGAAACACAGATAGGGGGGTATGAGGCTGACAGTCTCTCTGAGAAGTATCTTTGGAAGAAGAGGATGTGTCTGAAAATACTTTTGAAAAAGGGCAGTAGATTGCAGTATCAGTTATGTAACAGTGACTACAGTATGCTACTTTGATACAGATCTAGGTTAGACTTTTATTCTATTTTGTTAGTTGACAAATATGTGCTGCTGAAGCTGGAGACTGTCATAGCCTAAAGGGTCAAAGATGGACAGTTAAGCTTGCAGAAGCAACTCTGGCTTTGTTGCTTTCTAATTTTGGAACACTTAGTAAACATTCTCAGAGCTCTCTCAAGAGCCAGTGGTGTTTGTGGCAATGTAAATAAAAATTACTTCTCTTAGAAAACATTTCCTCTTTTTCTCCTGCTCCGCTTTTACTGTTCAGATCAATTCTGACATACTCTCGAATTGGAGGACATGTCAAGACGCTTACATTCTGCCAAGGCTCGCATTATTTGGCTATAGCTTCAGATAATGGTGCCATCCAGCTTCTTGGTATTGAGGCTTCAAAGCTCCCTAAATCTCCTAAAATTCATCCAATACAAAGCAGGTATGTACTTACAGCATTTAAATCTCACCACGCAGCTCAAGCTGTTGGTATATCCCTCACTTAACGAGTCTTTGCTCCATGCTTCTTGCTGGCTGATCAAGCCCAGGCTGTACTGGAAGGCTGTAAGCAGTGATCTTATCCTGCTTCGTAAAGACAGGTTGAAAAGCAACAGTGGAGAGATGAGGATTTATAGCTCTAGGTTATCGGTATCTCCTGTGTCACCGGACTCATTATGAGCTTGAAACAGTCACTCAGTCTGAATACTTCTCAGTTCTTCTATTTATGCACTGGGATTGGTAGCTTCTTACCTCTACCGTTACAATGTTAATATTTATAAAGTAATTTTAGAGGTTCTTTTTAGAGGTCATTAGATGGTTATTCACAAATGAGCAATAAATGATTTGGCCTCAGATCTGCAGTTTTTCGTCCCAGGCTTTTAAGGTGAGTAAGGTTGCAGATATATGAGGGATAAGACACTATTTAACAGAATGTTTGGGGGTGATTTAGACCTTTCTTACCTGTCTCCATGTAAGTGATTTTGAATAGTTGGCACTGATTCAACAGCTTAATCTTCCAGCATGAGTGAGGAACACGTCCAGGCTCCATCAAATCTAGCCTTTGTCTCAAAGACTGTTTTTTGTCCAAAGTTAGGTTTTTGTTTCAAATGTTCTCTCTTATTGGGATTAAGTTTATAAATGAAGTAAGCAAAATCTAATGGAGGTGTAAACTGCAAACCAGAGGCATGTGTCCATTTTGGTGTATTCTGTGTTTGTGCCTGAAGAAGGTCCCATTTGCACACACAGTGAGTGACTGAGTACAATTCTGGCAGTATGACAGTGGGAGAAGAAAAAAATAAAACAGGTATGTGTTCATGCCTGTAGACTCTGGGTAGATGAATATCTGATAAGCATGGAATGTGAATCTGAGAGAAATATCTGAAACAGAGAGCCAGAGCACTGCAAAGAACATGCAAAGAGCTCTCGACAGTATTTTACCAGCCTGCAGAAGGCCTGCAGGTTCTCGACCAGAGAGTTTTCAGAGAGTGTAAGCATCCGTTGCACTAAGAGTGGAAAGTTGTTCCCAAGGCAGATGCCTTGAGAAGTAATGTGAAGACAATGCTGGTTGGCCTCAGCTATTGAAAGGAGTCTTAAACTTGGGAGTACTATCTGTTTCTAATTTAGTTTTTTGTTTTTTTTTTTTTTTAACCCAGGTCTCTAGATTTGAAGGATGATGGCTGCGTGGTAGATATGCATCACTTCAATTCAGGAGCGCAGTCAGTGCTGGCTTATGGTACAGTTAATGGGTCTCTGGTTGGATGGGATTTGCGATCTAGCAGCAATGCTTGGACACTGAAGCATGATTTGAAGTTAGGCCTCATAACTTCATTTGCTGTGGACATACACCAATGCTGGCTGTGTATTGGTAAGCCTGTATTTCCTACTAGCTGCTTTTTGTTTCCCCACTTTAGTTTTATTTTACAATAACTGTAGCTCAAGCTTTTGTTTGATTTGATTTACTAGAATGTGCTGTTCTCTAAGAAGGGGAAGGAAATACCTCCTGATCTATTTGTGGGAAGTATTCTGCTCTATAATTATTTGAGGGTGAGGTCCCATCTCCATAGAAGCAGAACATAACTATATTGAGCTGTGTAAAAACATGTGTAATTGTCCTTCTGACTGTAGACAGCTGTCTCTCACCAGGCACAAGCAATGGTACCATGGCATGCTGGGACATGAGGTTTCAGTTACCAATCTCCAGCCATTCTCATCCTTCCAAGGCCCGAATCAGACGCCTGCTCATGCATCCTGTCTATCAGTCCTGGGTAATTGCAGGTAAAAAGATCTTAAACTTACTGCATAGTTGCCAGAGGTTGTAATTAAAGAAGCTTCTGTTTCAACTTCTGCTTCAATCCCTGGGTCTTCTTGTTTGTTTGTTTTCTTCTCTTGTAGTTTTTCTTGTGCTTTGCTTGGGGAAAGGAAAAAGGGAAAGTTCATACTTGTATTCTACCACTGTGCCCTTCATGGCTTTTTAAATTTAAAAAAGAGAGAGGAAAAAATAATAATTAGTGCTAAGCCATTATGAAAACGACAGCCTTTCCAATTCTCATCTTCTGGAGCATTACAACTCTTGTGAGCGTCCCTCCCTGTGTGCTAACACGTCATTTTTTATGGACAAAATGTTATAAAAGATAAAACCCGATCTTGTGCCATACATCGAAGCTGACAGAAATTCTGCCACTGCCTTCAGTGCCTTTGTACAGCAGAGACTGAAAGGTTGTTCCATGTCCAACTGCCTCTTGAATCTGATCCAGCTGTGTCATGGGTTAGAGCTTTCTAAAAACTTCTGAGAGTCTTCATCTGGTATACTCACAGCTGCTTCATGCTCACCGCATGTAGCCCTCTCATACACTGTGCGTAAGGAAAGTACTTCTAAGTGTTTGTGTCAGGAACATTCTGAAGTGGGCAAGTAGTTTAAACTAATCCTACAATAACAAAGCTGATAAAGTTGCTATAAAATGAGAGCGATTTGAGTTTCATATCTTACTTAAACTTGCTTCTTAGGTTTGACTACTTTTAGTAATGAACCACCCTGGGACCTAAACAAATTTCTTTAAAAAAATGTAAATAAAGGAAGCTACTCTGTACTGTCTAGTTTTTTCTTCTCTGCTAAAGAATAAATTAGTGACAGAGTTAATCATTTTGGAATATTATTCAAAATCCTTGCATGCTAGGTTGATGCCAAGCATGTAAACAGTTCCTTTAACAGAATTCTTTGCCTTTCTGCACTAAACATGGGTGTGAAACTTCATTGTAGTTACTGAACTTGGTAACTTTGGATTGCTGTCTTAACTGCCTAGGAGTAATCTCCAAAGTCAGCAGTGCTGAACAGATCATCTATCATTCCTAAAGAAGTATGTGAAGTTATCCAGAGAGGAAACAATGAATTTTTAATACCTTTTTTAAAGGGTTGGAGATTAAAGCTCTCTTAAGGGAGGCACTGTAGTGCTATCAAGGGATAAAATCAACAAAATGCATGCATGGCTGATAAAGCAAGACTAACAAATGCTGCAGAGAGCAAGTAAAGAGCATCTCTGTGCCATACTCTCTGTCATGTTAGTAAAGTGAGTAGTGAGAGCCAAGCCACATGTTTTATTTGTATACATTGGTGTTATCTTTCCTGTAGCTGTTCAAGGCAATAATGAAGTCTCCATGTGGGATATGGAAACTGGTGATCGACGCTTCACTTTGTGGGCCAGCAGCGCACCGCCTCTTTCAGAACTGCAGGTCTGGTCTTTTTCTCTTCCCAATTCTGTTCTGTAGCTGGGGCCAGAACAACCTCAGACTCCATGCTGTGCATTAGTACAGTTACCTGTCTCCATGGCCTTGCCAGTTGCACCAGCAACTTGCCCTGGTATTTATTTTGGCACCATAATTGTTTTGCTGTCAAAATTAAATTCCCTTTGTAAAACACTAGTGTAACTGGAATCTTCATTGGTATCTTCCACTCTATGTGGAATGTACTTGTGACATTCACTTGTTATATCCAGTAACATTCTCACAAAACCAGTGAGCCAGGCAGGCCTGTAAAGATTTTTAGCAACGCAAAAATTTATGGTATGGCATCTTGTACTTACTTTTACTTGTAGTTTCTGGGATAATGGGTACCTCCATAAGCATCTGTTCTTTTGCATGTTCATTTTGTAATATAATGCCACTGCTACACTTAACTGACAGTTTAGAGCATGAAGTTCCTCTGCTTCCAGGAGTTAATTGGGGAAGGAGCAATCTGGGAGATTTTTACATACACAAAAATAACCCCATGTTCTTCATAAACATCGTAAATGCAGATCTGGAATCCACCTAAACTTGAATTTGTATGTACTAGAAGGACTGCAAGTTCAGTTCATTTTGGTCACCCACTTTGCAAAACCAGACAGGAAACTTCGTGATTCAGGCTCGTTTTCTGCTGTTATATCCCTTCCTTAATGCCTTCATCACGTAAAAGTTTGAGCTTCCGTATGCTTCTCAATATGATTCACCTGCCTGATTTTGTTAGAAATATTCTTTCTTATTTGCCATCATTGAGAATACTTCTTGGTATCTTGGAAATTACATTATGAAGGGTTTAATTCATTACATTGATCTGTGAACTGTAAGAAACAAAAGGAAGCAATTTACTTTAATATTTTAAGATGTGGCCTGTTAACAAGGTAACTTGGCATTTGTCACAAATATTTGGAAATTGTATGGATGAATATGGTAAAGAATGCATTTACTTCGTGAAGCATGGCAACAGCTTTTGATAGTACTTTTTTATATGTTCCTTTTTCCTAATAGCCTTCCCCTCACAGTATCCATGGAATATACTGTAGTCCAGCATCTGGTAATCCCATATTACTGACAGCAGGCTCAGACATGAAAATAAGGTAATGAAACCAACAACATTTTTGTTTGACACTCTCCCTTTCTACCCTTGGCAGTGTATTAAGTTTTGCAAAGCACTGTATAAGTAAGCTCCAAGAAGCCAAAACTATAATGCTGAAGATGCATTCACTAGCAAGCATCAGTGAGCAGAAAGAATTGTTCTCAACAAAAGCAGTGCAAAACTGTGCTTCCCTGAGATGCAGTGTGTACCATTCTGTGAAGTAGTTGATAGGCTGCATGTCAAGAAACAGAAAAAATAGCATGTCTAAGCTTGATATGAATACTGATTTCTCTTCATCTTCGTTCCACCAAGTGTGGAAAGCATGCAGTATTTGGTCTCACACATTTTCACCATAAGAGTAAGACAGGTTTCAAACAGCCATATTGAGTTGATTAAAAATTTTAACAGCTTTATTTTTTTTCTTTCTGTTTAGGTTTTGGGATCTAGCCTACCCTGAGAGATCATACATTGTTGCTGGAAGTTCTAACTGCCCATCTGTTTCCTACTACAGGAAGATAATTGAGGGCACGGAGGTGGTTCAGGTATTTTTGCCTTGTTTGATAGATACCTATTCAGCATGCCTTTGGGATGGCCCTCTGGGTTACATTAATTTCATGATGACTTTAATTACAATTCTCTCTTAATTTTAATGGATGGTGTCAGCGTTGGATTTTGACGTAGTTAGAAGTTATTTTAAAAGAAAAAAAAAACAGTTGTTTCTGACAAAATTAGGCTTACCAAATAACACATGCAGAAGCCCCATCATATGTTTCCTTTTTTATGTTCCTTCTATTGAACCGTTTTTTATAAAAACTCTTGGAAAGCTAAGATGTATGTGTTGCTGTAACCTTTTTTTTCCCTTGAGGAACATCAAATCTTATTAGTTTGTGTTATTGAAATAAATATGACAAACGACCATGATTTTCCCTAATAGGCTGTTATGTCAGTTCAAATCAAGACTTGGGTTGTGTATGATGAAAAGAAATGAACCAAGGAATAATCGTAAGAGAACCATCAAAGGGTGGAAGTTTTTTTTTTGTTGCTGTTGTTATTTGTTTGAAGAGGGGTTTTTTGGTCTTCATATGCTGACAAGCTACTATAAGGGACAATAACCCTTTGCAAATCTCACCGTTCTCTAAATACATTTTTTTTTTTTTTTTTTTTTTACTTTACAGGAAATTCAAAACAAGCAAAAAATGGGGCCCACTGATGAGACCCCTCGGAAGGGTCCAGAGTCTCTACCAGTTGGACATCATGATATTATCACAGATATAGCAACTTTCCAGACCACTCAAGGGTTTATAGTAACTGCATCAAGGGATGGGATTGTTAAAGTGTGGAAATAAAAGTTGTACTAATATATAGTATGTAAATATTTGTAATAAAGAAATAGTGTTATAATGAAGTTTTCAAGGACTACTTCCAGATCATGGAATAGAACAGACTTTAAAAGACTGTAAAGGGGGTGATAAAATCAGTTATCAGTGTCCTACCACCCTGTTGAAAGCACTTCTTAATCACTTTTTTTATTAAAGGTGTTTAGTATCTATGGCATTTGCCTGAAAGGCCGAGCAGTTTTTGAAGAAATTGTTTAGCCTAGTTTGTCACTGTTCTTGAAGGATCTTTCAGAAGATGATTGAAAGAAGTCCCACACATCTAAACATACAAAAAGGAAACGGCTGGTACAATATTTCAACATCTGACTGCTGCTGCATTGAATCTGAGAAATGAAATACCAACCAGTGCACTAATGTCCCTGTATATTCTAATAACTATAATAAAGTCCACTTGAGCTTCCCTGTTTGGTACTCGGTTCTGTTCATATCCATTGTTACTCTGCAGTAATTTTGTTATATTGTGGCTACAGTGTAAAAAGAATTTGTGTTATAAGATCCATCTTTACAGTGTTAAAGCGCTTTACAGTGATCATTAGAAGGTTAAAAACTGGGGCAAGCAATGATGCTTCAAAACCTGTTAAGCATAAACTGTATGTCTGTGTGTGGCTCTTGGCAGTATATAGTGATGTGGAATGACAAAATCATGGTGGCCATTCTCATGAGAAAACTTGTTGGACTTCATTGGCACTACTTGTAGGGACAATGAGCTTTGGCCCAGCCTTTAGAAACGTCAGAATTGTCAGGCAGCACAGCTGTTCCAGTAGTTCCTCTTTTGGAGATGCTGTAACATGTCTTCTATAGACTTCTGATTTTTCCTTTTTCCTTTCATTTTTTATAGACAGTTCAGAGGCTTATGTTTGAGCAGGCAGTCTGTTAATGATATCGTGATCAAATACAGAGGCTTTTTTTTTGTTGTTGTTTAGTTGGTTGGTTGTCTTAAGTGAATGTAGACAATGATTTGAATATCTGTTGTTACGCGTGCACTGCTGTCTGCCTGTTGGCTCCAGTGAAGTAACTCATAACATGAGAGCCAGTTGCAAGAATTTGGAAACCTGGGTCAAAGCAATTAAAGTCTGTGTTCTCTGAAGGTGATAGCTTTTATCACTAGTAATTGGGGGGTGGAGAGGGGGAGGTGTGATTATTTAACGATTTCCATCTACAACACCAATACACAGAAGAAATTGTGTCTCACACAAAACACAAAGTCAAGTAACTTCTTGTCACAGCAGCAACTATGTACTGAAGTGAGGAAGAAATTTTTATTACTTCCTATCTGTTAGCAGTTTGCTGAATGAAATAAGATAGTGCAGTATGGAAACACTTTGTTCTTCCCTTTTTTGTATGTTTACCAAAGGGAACATTCATATATTATATTGCATAATTGTTAACCACTTGAAATCAGTCTTTGTCTTACTAGAGTGGGGTGTGCATGTATAAAATCACTAAGCTATTCCAGTAAGACTATACAAAAATCCAAATAACTAGAAGCTATAGAGCAGCTCCTAAAGGGTTATATAGATCAAAACTCCCATTGTGTCTTAGTGCTGTCAAACAATATTTCAAGAACAAAAATTCACACGTGTTCACTGTTTTCAAGTTAGCACCTCTGCTTGTTGCTGCCTGCTGCAGTCCAGGTAACTCACCCAGCTTGGTCTTTGTGCCTTTGGCTGAGTCAGCAGGTTCTACAAAATAATGATTTAGCTGAATGGAAACATCTTTCTCAAAGGAAAGAAGGGTGCCTATTACAAAAAGATTTCAGCTTTATGCTAGTATTTTTATATGCCTGCGCATGTTTCAGCAAAAAGTTGGGCGAGCAACATTTGAGACAAAGTTGTACTTAAATAGACACGGTCTCTGTGTCTAAGAATGATGAGAAAATCATTTTTCTCCTAGTATTTCCCCCCATATCACTCACTCACAGTTTCCTTCATCGTTATGCATTATTTGTCATAAAATTAGATTCGAAAGGTGACCCAATGTTTTCCTCGGATGCTTTATGGTGAACAATTGTCTTTCAATATCAGATATTAGGGCTTCTGCATAGCGTCGTTCCTTATGTAGTTCACGCAGATTTTTAGAGGTTGATCTCTTTTCAGACTATACATTTTGTAACCACAAAACTTGCAAAATGTCTCTCTGTTTCTGATTTACCATTGTTCTTTCATATTGTTTTTATTCTAGTCCAGCTATTTTTGAAGCAGTTCATGTAACCTACCTTTATAGAAGAGTTAAGAGTGTACTGTTTGCCCTAGTTTGGGGCCCAGGAGGAAAGAAGGTACCATAAAACAAGTAAATTATGGGATAATACTTTCAAATGTGTATGATTTAGGAGAACTAGTTTAGGAGAGATCTAATCAGCAAAGCAAATGACCCAAAATGGTCATTTTCACTGTCCTACAATTCCACAGATACAAAAGCTACATGAAAAACAGCTGTTCTGGGCTTTGAGTTTCAACACAGGCCTAATGAGTGCTCCTAATGGTTCAGTATGCAGTAAGTCTTGCTGCATAGAACAGAGGATAAGAGAGCATTCTTTCAATTTCTCATCTTCTTCCCCTGTGCAAATATGTTTCATAGGCCAAAGAGAAGCACTGATTCCACTCAGCTCCTATCTGAGTTCAGAGACCTCTTTGCGATAGGGTAATGTTTTGAGTGTGAAAATCTAGTCAGAGAAAGCAGCCACTGTACTGAATTCTGAGATAGATGCTCATGTGAGTAGCTGTTTTTTTCTGTGTCTACAGTATGTTCCCAGGCACGGTAAGTGCTGACCCTGGCACAATATTTTGTGAGAGCATTGTGGAAAGTGGAAAGCGTTCATGTTTACTTTCTGTTGAGAAAGGGAAGGCTAAAAAGAGAGACACGACAGCACCACCACCATTTTTTTCCTACTTCATCAGCCACGCTTCAAAGCATTACTCTGCAAAAAAATGTTTTGTATTTTGTCTTTTAGAGCAGCAAAGGTTGTTATGGTTCTGAATTGAGGCTGTGAGGAGCAGTTCCTTCTATGACCACAAAGTTCCTGCAAAAGATCACAGCATTAAGCAAAACACCAGCTCTCAGATTTTGTGCTGGCAGGTGTGGGAGCCTGTTAGAAATGGAATCTAAGTATAGCTGTCATGTTGGTGCACCTGCAAACCTATCTGTGGTGCACGTTGGACTTGTCTAAATGTTTGTAAGGAAAGAAGGGCCAGGGGGAAGAGATGCTGTGCAGGGTACAAGGTGACGAGCATGTGAAGACTCAAAGAGCCTTTACTTCAGGAGAAGCAGAGAGACAGAGGACAAAATGAAGCTATGGCTGCTCAAAAACTTTATGTGAACTAACACTCCACAAGCACGAGCTGCCCATTTAGTCAGCTGTTAGAGGCCTCCAGCATCAGTGTTGATAGTTGCTGAAAAAGACAGATGAGAAGCAACATCCATTAATGACTGACCACTGAAGATGTTTATCCACATGAGCTGGAAACATCAGGATTGTATATGAAGTAATGTTTCATTTACTTAAGGGACATTCTTTCCACCATATGTGAATGCCTGGTGGTTGCAAAAATGTCCATGTGATAGAGCATGTTTTATTTAGAATCAGTGCACGCATTTGATAGAACTCCCTCAATTATGAAAGTTAACAAAACAAGTTAACTTAAAATTAATTAGAATTAAATATTACACTACTGAACTATAGCACAGAATTTTCTATTTCTTTTTTTTTTTTTTTTTCACATAGGAGAGAGATGATTGTTCCATAGCAGAGCTCTCAACTAGGAGGACAATATCTTTAGGGACTGAAACACAGAGAATTTAGTTTGCTGCATTGCCTTTCTCTTCTAGAGCCATCATATAGTCAGATACTGCAACTGTCAAGAAATGAGACTTTGAAAAAAAGTCTGAACCTCAGCTAAATTTGCTAGTGACCACATATCTAGAAAAGGGATGCCTGCACATAGGGAAATCTCTGTAGTCAATTGTACGAGGCCAGAGCTAACCAGATATTCCAGCAAGTGTAATTTCACTTAGCAACATAAAAATGAAGGAGAGAAGGACTAAGATATAACCTCTATCTTGCTGCTTTGCCTGCTTACACCTACGTCACTCTCTCTTGCACATGAGGCTGTTGCGTAGTTAACTTTTTCCAAGAATATGAGAGATAACTGTTAGATGAAAAACATGGAGTAACGGGCTAGCAGGTAGATCGCCAGCACAGGAAATTCAGCAAAAAGTGCCACAGGAAACCATGTTGACAGGAACTGTATAAATGGGGCATGACCGGCAGCTACTCAACCTCCTGGCATACCTGTGGGCAGGGACTGCAAGGTGGGCTCATGGCAGCTACCAATCTCCTGTATCCTATTCCCAGGGAAGGCTGCACTCTGGAAAACAGCCAGCCTTGCCTCGTCTGCCCTCTCCTTAGCTTACACTGCACTTCATACCTCACCTCACACCTCACACTTTCACACCTTGCACTTCACATTTCAGCTCACATCTCATACTTCACCTCACCCCAAAACCTCACCTCACACCTCATACTTAAGTCAACTTCATACTTCATACTCACCTCATATTTCATACCTCACCTAAGCACTCACTCCTTAAACCTTGCCTCACACTTCACACCCCAACTTAGACTTCATCTCAGCCCTCACGTTACCACTTACACTTCACCTCACCTCTCCTTACCTCATGCTTCACCTCATACATCACCTCACTGCTCACCCCACCTCCCACCTCTAACTTCACCTGTTCATATTCAAATCAGCTTCTGCTACTATGCACGGACATACCATGCACTAAATACTGAGTGTGTTTAGTGCAAAGATGTAGAGCAAAGATTTTTTCCCATTAACAATTGCATTAAAAAAGATAATAAAATAGCAGTATGCTGGGGCATAGACGTGTGTGTCTAGACAAAGAAGATGATGAACAAAGCCAGCAGCTTCTTCATCTCAAGGCAAAGTCCTCTGCGCATACTCAGTGAGGGAGGTGAAAAAAATGTGGTAGTCATAAAGTCAAAGAAGTGGTTTTTTAACCATACTTGTCCATGAAAAAAAGCCAGATCTCTTGAGGTATAAATACATTCTGCATCGTTTTTTTTTTATTATTATTATTTTTTTATTTTTTATTTTAATTGGGGATACTGGAATGCATGTAACTAGTCATCCATTAATCAAATGATAATTATTATTAAAACCAAGAGAAAAAAAAAAAGAAAAAACCAGAACTGAATTCTGAACAGCTATTTACCTTTCCTGAAAGGGCATGACTGTAATATTAGCAACGCTGGGTGAATTATATTTAACTGCTACCATTTCCCATGAAAGGTTTTAATCTTTTATTTTTTTTCTCTTTTTAGTAAACTGTGGTGAAAAGATATTTACACAGTACCAATAGATGATCTAACTTCTGATTTCGGAAGAGGTATTATGGTTTAACCTGAAAGACAGTGAACCACCATGCAACCATTTGTTCACTCCTTTAATCTCACAGTGGAATGGGGGAGAAAACTGAAGAAAAAAGTGCAAGAACTCATGGGTTGAGATAAGGACAGTATAAGAGAAAGAAAGAAAGAAAGAAAGAAAGAAAGAAAGAAAGAAAGAAAGAAAGAAAGAAAGAGAGAGAGAGAGAGAGAGATGGGTGACGCAGTTAGAAAGTTACATCACTTTTTGCATTTCACTGTTGATGAGAACACAAGAAGAAACTGAGGAACAACTTGTCACCTGGAAAAGTAGAAATTGTACAGAGACAGTGGGAACATGCATGAGAAATCTAGGGTTGTTTAGAGAAAATCAAGAAACTTTCCCACCTCTTGGCTGTCTCAGGAGGACAATAGAAATGAGCAGCGCCTCATTGGTTACGTGAAGTGGTGGCATCCTATGCCATCTTCTGTGTCAGTGGTACAAAAAGGGCCTGTTTTTTACTCAGAAGGAGGCTCACAGAAGGGATGGGAAGGAAGGGACCTCTTGAGGTCCTTCCTTAAGGACCTTCCTTGAGTCCCATCCCTAAGGATGCTGCAGGCTGCCAGGCCCGGTTCCCCAGCTGGCACGCATTCTCTTCTGGCAGGCTTTTAGGAGACTTTTGCTGTCAGCCTTTGTCCCAGTCGGGCCAGGTCACCTCTGTGGCTGCTCCCATCCCCAGCACTTTCCCATTCCCATGTTGACTTCTCATCCCCCAAATGACTTCTCACCCCCAAGTCTCACTCGGGGACCCGCCACCCGCAGCCGCTCCCCATCAGGAGCAGACGTCCCCAAACCAATCTGTGGCGCAGGCAGAGGACTGCGTTCAGTCCATCCCCCCCACCCCCTCCCCCCCGCCCCGCTGACCGATGCAGGAATAAGTGCAGGCAGAGGCTTTGCAGGGTGGAAAAGTTGTAATTTATTCCTGGGGTAATTGTGGCTGCCACCCCCAGCCCGTCCCCAGGTGAGGCGCGGCCGCCTGCTCAGTTGCGGGGCCTGGCGTGGCGGCCCGCGTGGTCACCAGACCCCGGCTCCTCCTGCTGGACCCGACGTAGCCACTCTATGTCCTCGGCGTCGTCGTACCACAGGGACAGTGGCAGTCTGTGCCCGTCCCGCTCCAAGCGCCAGGAGCGGCTGCGGACAAGCTGTCGCGCTTCAGAGGGGCTGCGCTCCCTGCGCCTGGGCGAGGCGCTGCGGGAGCGGTAGCTTGAGGGGCTCCTCTGCCGCTGCTGCTGCTGCTGCCGCCGCCCCAGCCGCGCGTCGCGTTGGAACCTTCTGTGGGGTCGTTGGGCCAGGCGCACAACTTCAACGATGGGCCCGCGGCACAGCGGGCAGGTGTCTCTTTCAGCGGCCCAGGCCTGGATGCACTGCAGGCAGAAGGAGTGCCTGCAGGGGTCCACGCAAGCTGTGTTGGACAGCTGGTCCAAGCAGATGGGGCACGTCTCGTCCCCGGGGGCCTCCTCTGGCTGCTCCTGCTGTGGCTGGTTCATGGTGCCTGCGGCCGCTGCGACGTGGAGCTGGTCGTCCTCTGGGGGAGGCTGCCCTGGTGCCAGGCGCTTAGCAGCAGCCTGGGGTCTTCAGCACCTCCCTTGCCTCGCGGGTTGGCGGCAGGACCTCGACGCCTCCAGTGCCACCAGCGTGCTGGCAGCAGGACTACTGCAGATAGAACCAGGAAGAAAATATTGTAGCAGCAAACAGACATCAGCTTTCTAGGTTCAACCAAGTTGTCTAGAGTACTGTAGCTGTCAACATTCCGCGTATGGACTGCAAACATTGCTATTAGAATGGCAAATATGCTTATGATAGGTTATACTTGGCAAGACTGCGCTTAGGACAGATGAGGTACAGAGATGTCTATAGATTTGAGACCATTACCGAAGGCCCTCGATGGCTTGCGTGCAACAAGACTGGCTTCGCGTGTGCCTCTTGCCACACCTCCGCCTCTCTCTCTCCTTCCAGCCGTGGGACCTCGAGCTCTCGACTACCACCAGCCGGACTGGCCGCAGGCGCGCCGCTCAGGGCACTTATAGCCAGCCACCTTTTGTGAGGCCATAGGGTGACATCAGAAGGGTCTCGGGGTGTCGCTGATGGCAGCGCTGACAGAGGTCACCTGACCGTTGTGAGACAATGCTGACGTGAGATGGCTGCTCCACGCTGACAGGAGCCACGTCTGCCAGGCTGGGGTCCAGGCCAGGAGGTCGGCCTGGGAACTGCCCCTGGGAGCCAGGGATGTCCTTGACGTGCAGCTGGACACCTGAGCATTGGAGGCATCCTGAAGAGACCATGGAAACAACGAGTACAAAACACAAAATGTGTAACAGTGACCCGAAGGGATTGCTGAAATTGCTCAGTTGTTGTATCAGCCTCACGCGATAAGAAGACTCAGCTGTATGCACAAAATCCAGGCTGAGGAAGGAACACGGTGCCCAAAGTAGAACTTAAAACAATTAAGTTAGCTGAGTTTATAAAAGATCAAAAGTGCTGAAGCAGTTAAACAATGACTGAGCATGTGCAAAACGGAAAGAAGTTGAAGACGAAAAAAACTATGAGCCTTTATCAGAAAGCCCCCAAAGTGCGACCACCAGAGGTTACTGCGCCTGCGATAGTAGGAGGGGCAATATGATAATTAGGTCTGAGAAACCATTATCATAAATCCTGCCCTTTCTTGCAAACTGCACGAATAGGGATATCACCGTACCATGAATAAGTACTGCTTGTCTTGCTTAGGTGTACGTGCTGGGTGGCATTATCCCCCACCTACCCAGCGCTGTTAATAAAGAACACCTGCTTTCTAATTCTCCCAAAGGAGTCTTGGAAAGTTGCATTGCTTTTTGCGTTCCACCATTGATGAGGACACAACAAGAAACTGAGGAACAACTTATCACCTGGGAAGGTGGAAATTGGCCAGAGACAGTGGGAACGTGACTGAGAAACCTAGGGTTGTTTAGAGAAAATCAGGAGCATCGCCACCTCTTGGCTGTCTCAGGAGGACGATAGAAACGAGCAGCGCCTCATTGGTTACGTGAAGTGGTGGCATCCTATGCCATCTTGTGTCAGTGGTGTAAAAGGGGCCTGTTTTTTACCCAGAAGGAAGCTCCCAGAAGGGTTGGGGATGGAAGGGACCTCTGGAGGTCATCTGCTCCAACCCCCCTGCTGAAGCAGGGCCACGTAGAGCCGTATGGCTGCTGGTCACCGCTTAAAAAAGCCTGGCTCTGTCTTCTTTGCATCCTCCCTTTGGGATGTCTAGATGTTGCTAAGATCCCTCCAGCCTTATGTCTTCCCTGATCAAGAGTCGGAGCTCTCTTAGTCCTTCCTATTTGGAGAAATGCTCCAGGCCTTCCACCAGCTTGTCTGCTGTTCACTGGACTCTCTTCAGTATGGCTCTGGATGGGGGAGCTCAGGACTGGACATGGTCCTTCAGGCGTGGCCTCTCCCAATCTCAGGAAAGGAGAAGGATCGCGTCGAGATACTGGCACTGCTTCTCCTAATGCAGACCGGAGAAGAGTGATTTCCAGTTAAAACTGAGGCCAAAACATTGTTGAGTACCTCAGACTTCTCCATGTCTGCTGTCACTAGTTCTCCTGTCTTATTTAGTGGTGGGCTGGGTGTGTGCATTGTCTTTAATCTCCGTTTTCTCACCAATTTATCTGTAGAAGCCCTACTTACCATTCCTCACCTTCCTTGCCAAAGTCACCTCCTAGGGCACTTTGGAGAG
This sequence comes from Cygnus olor, assembly GCF_009769625.2. Classification (NCBI taxonomy): domain Eukaryota; kingdom Metazoa; phylum Chordata; class Aves; order Anseriformes; family Anatidae; genus Cygnus; species Cygnus olor. The sequence goes on along the minus strand of NC_049170.1, from coordinate 45,265,163 downwards.
CATTGCTGGCCCAGGGCCTTTTATGCAGAGCTGCTTTCCAGCTGGGCAACCCCAGCTTGCCCTGCCTCTGGTCGATCCTTCCCAGGGGCAGGACATTGTGCTTCTCCTTGTTGGACTGTATGAGGTTCCTGTCAGCCTGTAGAAGTGCCAACAGCAGAGCAGGAGGATGTGAGCTGAAAGAAGCTGCAGCCTGTGGAGTGGCCCCACAGGATCTGATTCTTGGAAGTGCAGCCTACAGAGAGGAACCCATGCCAGCGCTGTTCTTGGGAAACTGCCGTTTGTGGGAAGCCAGAAAGGACTATGCAGTGGAGAAGTGCTGCTGCGGATTAGAACAGCTGTCGGTGTCTGCAGACGATCGATAAATTCCAAAACAGAGGAAAAGAAGGAAGGAGGAGCAGTAATTAATTGTAAAGTTGTGGTTGTCAGGGTGTTCCCCCATTCAAGGGCAATGTCAGCCCCTTATCCTGAATATGTTTGAATGGGGAACCTGGGTTTATAGAAAATGCAAAAAGATGCAAGGCCAGGCAGAGCCTTTCCTGAACAGAAGAGACCTGAGTCTCTTCTAAGCCTCGCTGCCACCAAGAGACCCAGTTTCCAATTGCCCACCCGTGCCCTCATACCTCCCTCGATAGTGTCTTAATTTTTCCCTTTTAGCTGCATGTCCTTACACATGCCCCTTTACCGCAGCAATTTCAGACAGAGCTGCCATTCGGTACACACCTCCAGCCAGGTGGAGGGAAGGGACTACCGGGCTTATCAGACTGCGTGGATTCGATGGCCTGGCACATAAGACCCACAGGAGTATAAGGCTCTAGTGGGCACCGGTGTACAGTGTGCCCTGATGCCATCAGGCTACCAAGGGGCAGAACCCACCTCCTGTATTTCTGGAGTGACACGGGGATCCCAACAGCTAATGGTATTGGAGGCCGAAGCGAGCCCAGCTGGGAAGGAGTGTCAAAAGCACCCCACGGTGACTGGCCTGGAGGCTCTGTGCATCCTTGGCATAGATTGCCTCAGGAGAGGATATTTCAAAGACCCCAAAAAGGAACCAGTGGGCTTTTGGCATAGCTGCCTTGGAGATGGAGGGCATTAAACAGTTGTCTGCCTTGCCCAGTCTCTCAGTGAAGTCTCCCCTTCTCTTGTGGGGTTGCTGGGGGTCAAAGAACAGCAGGTACCAATTGCTACCACAACGGTGCATCAGTGGCAATATCATACCAAGTGAGACTCCCCAGTTCCCCTCCACAAGCTGATTCATTAACTGGAGAGCCAAGGAGCGATCAGCAGGACTCGCTCACCCTTTGACAGTCCCATATGGCCAGTGCAAATGTCTAGTAGCAAGTGGATCCTCAGGATCAATGTCCCGGGGGTACCAGCTCCATCTGCATGAGTAATATGCACTCTGAGGCTTGATTTGTGTGAGGATTTTTTAGCTGACATTCACTGTCCAACATTCAAATGATGAGTGCTTATGTTACTAAACAACCAAAGGAATCAGTGCTGCCCTGAATGTTGGAACTGTTTTTGATAGCCAGTATAAAAGGAGGAGGAAATATCCCACTTAAGAGTGAAGTTTTCTGTTCGTACTACACTGAATTTGAAGAGTTGCCAGGCTAAGCCTATGCCAAATAAAGGCTGTTTCCACATGGGCTGTGTTGTGCTTCCAGCCCTCTACAGGAAATGGTCCTTAAAATGTGTCTGTGAGTGATGATTCACTGCTGACTCTGTCTACAAAGTGAAGTCTTCTGCATACCAGTGGAAAATACAGATAGTTAAATAATCAGTACTGGACGGAGGTCTGGATGTTCTCAGGAACTCACAGGTCATAGTGTCACAATGCAATGTGGTTTAGGAAACCTTTGGTCTTTTTCTCAGTAATGAGGGGGTGTGAGGTGAGAGTTTTTACAGGGACATGGAGTAATAGGACAAGGGGTAATGGCTTTAAACTAAAAGAAGGTAGGTTTAGATTAGAGATTAGAAAGAAATTCTTCACTCAGAAGGTGGTGAGACACTGGAATACGCTGCCCAGAGAGATTGTGGATGTCCCATCCCTGGAGGTGTTCAAGGTCAGGCTAGATGGGGCTTTGGCCAACCTGGTCTGGTGGGAGGTGTCCCTGCCCATGGCAGGGGGTTGGAATGAAGTGAGCCTTAAGGTCCCTTCCAAGCCAACCCATTCTCTGATTTACTGATTCTGTAATACGCAGAAACGCTAACATCGTGTCAAAAAGTGACAGATAATATCTGCTTTATGTGTCCAGATATTTTCTATAAGAACCGACAGATATATATGGCTCGAGACAAAAGAGACTGATTTTCAGTTGTAGGCATGGTCCTTCACAGTAACAGAAAACAGTATTACCCATTATTATATTTAAATAAGAACCATAACTGCCTTCTTGGAACAAAGATGCTGACTTTGCTGAAAGTAATATGAAAAGTTTTTCCCCTGCAAGTAAATAAACTAAAAAATTGATATGTTCACAGAAGCTATTGATTTAATTGACGTCTATGGCAACAGAAAAGGAACTTGAAGGATACAGGGAAGTACTGCTCTCAGAGAGGAAGACACTCAGGAAAACAGACTGACAAAGTAGTGATGTCTGTCTTTACAACTTTGTCTACATGTATTAGACAGGACCCCTCAAACTTCTCACCATAGTTTAAAACTAAAGTGACAGACCTGCCTTGTCCAACAAACTTCTAGCCTTGTCTTGCCTGTATGTTTAAATCATCAAGCTAAACAACATGACTGCTCCATGTTAAAAGTTTTCATCATTCATGAAGTTTAAGTGGTAGTGTGCAGATTAGGAAAATGTGTTCCTTTACAACAAGAATCGTAGAGCACTAAGTATATTGTTAGCTGCCATGACTGGGGCTGCTGTAGGAAATGTGTGATGTAAGACAAGCTTCCATACACATCTGGAGGAAAAGCCACTCCTGCGGTGGCAGGCTGGTACCTTCCAGAGCTGACATCTCTCACTTGGGCATAGAAGGTGGAAACAAAACAGTTGACACAGTGGTCAACTGTCAAAAAATGCCTTCCAGCTCATCCTGAGAAGTAAGTTAATTATTTTAAGTTCAAAATCCACCACCATTTAAAATTCTCTCCAGTACTAATTAAGTTTAGATTTGCCTATTATATGAATACCATATATACTATAAAAAAAGAAAAAGAAATAAAAATAAAAATAAAAATAAGAAAAAGAAAAAGGAAAAGGAAAAGGAAAAGGAAAAGGAAAAGGAAAAGGAAAAGGAAAAGGAAAAGGAAAAGGAAAAGGAAAAAAAAAAAAAAAGAAAAAGAAAAAGAAAAAGAAAAAGAAAAAGAAAAAGAGAAAAGAAAAAGAAAAAGAAACGAAAAAGGAAAAAAAAAGAAAAAGGAAAAAAAAAGAAAGAAAAAGAAAAAGAAGAAAAAGAAAAAGAAAAAGAAAAAGAAAAAGAAAAAGAAAAAGAAAAAGAAAAAGAAAAAGAAAAAGAAAAAGAAAAAGAAAAAGAAAAAGAAAAAGAAAAAGAAAAAGAAAAAGAAAAAGAAAAAGAAAAAGAAAAAGAAAAGAAAAGAGAATTAAACCCTCTGTGTTCTCCCTTCATCCCTTACTGTTGGCCTCTCTTACTCCCTTGCACAAGAAACAATCCTCTTCAGCACCATTCAGCTTTCACAGTTAACATTTAGCATTCTGAAAGCTTTAAAACTATGCTTTTATTTTAATAATTTACGTTTAGTGGGTAAGACAATCCCTGACAGAAAGCTAGTGGAAAAACTGGTTGCATCATTGCTGGTTAATGTTTGATAAGCATCAGATCAGTGAATAATGTTGCAAGCCTAGAATCACAGGACTGTGAAGTTTTTGTCCACATAACCATTTGGGTTTCACTTCATTCTTTAGGAACTGAGTGCAAAAAAGAACAAGCTGAAAACATCACTAAAAGAGATTTTTACATATCTGAACTCTTTTCATTTTTCTCTGTTCAGAAAACCATATTTTTGTATTTCATCTTTGATATTTTTGTAGAAGTTCATTGCTTGCTGAATACAACATAGCTCCAATGAAAGTCTGCAATTTCTAGATACATGAGCACTCTAGAGAAGGTTAGATAATCAGTTTCTGTCTCTTGATCTCTAGGCATTAAAAAAAGTTCAAAGCCTGACTTCACAAAATGCACACTGCAGCAGATAACATTTCACCATACTAAAATGACTGACAGAGTAGGAAACCATGAGGAGAATTGGAGCCAGACAGAGTAACCTGGATCACTTGATAACTTGTGTTCATTTAAACAGAACATGTTGTAAGGCAGCCCAATACAAAAATATGCTTCTGAAGCATGGTCTATACTTTTAACCTCACACCCCATCTTTTGACTTACAGTATCACTGCGCCTGAATAGTAACACTGACATCTCTCTGTGAGTCTGATTATCTTCCGCAGCATTTCTTTCCTGTCACAGAACTATTGTTTTCCAGACAGACTCCATAGATGCTCATGCCATGTGCACGTGTTTTCCCAGACAGTAATTTTTATTAATTATGTAGTAGTCCTAGAAAGGTAGGCAACCTTTTACAGCGTGACTGGGGTGCAAAAGATGTTGTGCAGCTCTTTAATGCAGAGACTACCTCACGAATGTTTGTGACTGGAAGATCAGGAATGTTTCAGTGCCTCAACCAGCATGCATTAGCACTGCAGTTGTGAAATGACACCCTCTGATCTGCTCTTCACATTCCCTCTCAGTTCTTGGAGAGCCAAAGGTGACATAAATGTGCCACAGGCTTCAAGAGCAGGATACTGCACCTGAAGAATTAGGAAGGGCCATGCCAATGCCAAGGGTTGGGCTGGAGAAGGCGAAATGTCACAGACGGCACAGAAGAGAGTTTTCAGTCTTGCGTGAAATTTCATTTTGCAAACAGTTTCACTGAGCTAAATTCAATGGTAGTTGCTAATGATGTCCCTTTTACTGTATGTCACTCCAAAAAATTCAACTGCAAGAGTTATATCACGTCTGCAACCAGTTTTTGTATGCTATGGAACCAGTAATGCTAACACCACATACCAATGACCTTAATTGTTGATGTCTCTTCATCATTAGTCTCAAAACACGATGTGAGAGAGAATTAAAGTCAAGTTTAGTTGCCAGTTGGCAGAAATACTTCCCAGCTTTTCTTAGGAAATGTTATGCTATCTTTTATATATTCCCTCCACATTTTTTAGACTATGATCTCTCCATGCCAATAAATGTCCCATTTGATGGAAATGCTACACTCTAGCAGTTCTGCGGCTTCTCCCATGCCAACAGCTGTCCTCGCTTGGAGTTGGAGCTGGTGTCAGCATCTCTGCGTCCTGAGTCAGGCTTCTGGGAAAACAGTTCAGCTGCAAGGAAGAGCCATGTAAGAAATGTCTTGGGGAAGCCTTGCCTGGATCTTCTGCCCTTTGCTTCAGGGGGCTGCACTGCAGCATGGTCTCTTGCTCTGAGAGCTAGTTCTCAATCCCCATCTCCTAAAGTGGAACATTGAAAAACCTGATATTGACCAATCTCTTTAAAATTCATGGCAGTATTCACTGCCCAGCACCAGCAGAAAATGGGCATCTTCAAGTGCAAAGTACAAAAAGTTTTAGCAAGTGGCTCTGTAGAAGATCTTTGTCACTTCAGATAGCTGAAATGGGGTATTGTGCTTTACGTAACTTGTTATTTGTCTTTTACAGCCATTCCACTCAAGTGGCAAAATTCCAGTGTTTCTCCAGCTTCCTCTATAGATCTGCCCTTGATTTACAGCATAACTGAGAAAGTTGCTTAGCCCAGGATTACTCTAAGAGTGTTCTTAGTATCAATGAAACCTGTAGTAATAGCTGAAATCATGACTATAAAACAGGCTTGATTTCATTTGCTTTCATTCTATCTGACAAGTTATAAATGTTCCATTTATTTCATCTAGAGCAATTAGTTTACTTATTAAATAACTGATTTGAAATTCTCCCACACATAGCAAAAGCGTAGCCACTGCAATACTGTTAGAAAGAACTTTAAATTTTCTCTTCTGTAAACTAAGCTAATAATCACAGTATTCAATAGATGATGATAGTGAAAAACTTCAAAATAATTGTGCACAAATGGCTAAAAAGTGTAATTAATTAGGAGTGTCTGCCCCTATCAATGGACACAGAAAGCATATTAATTCTATTGTTCTTTCAAAAGATTGGTGAAGGAGAAATTCTGTATTACTGAACAATGTTTTTAGAGACTATGAAAATAAGTATAAACTTAGGTTATTTATAAAACTAGGCTGTTTATAAAACCCTAGCTAATTCCGATGAACTAGGTTTCAATAAAAGTTATGTGAACTTCAAAGGAAAGACACCGAAGCATGCACATGGCACACCACAACAACCTTGTCCGATAACAAACCCACAGAAACCAACTCTGAGCTGGCAGCAGACAACAATTGAAAACAGTCCAGACAAAGGGAAAAAAGTTGTCATGGAACAACAGCTGTGTCTCTTGGTCAGGCAGTTGGACTCAATGATCTTTCTAAGTCCCTTCCATCTATTCTATCCTGTCCTGTCCTGCCCTGTCCTGTCCTGTCCTGTCCTGTCCTATCCTATCCTATCCTATCCTGTCCTATCCTATCCTATCCTATCCTGTCCTGTCCTGTCCTGCCCTGCCCTGCCCTGCCCTGTCCTACCCTATCCTATCATTAAGGACTGACTGGCTGACTATATATAAATTTAGGACTGTGATCAGGCCGTAGTCAATGTGAGTGTGCTCTATCAAACCTTCGTATTGCTCATGATGAGGGTCCCCCAGAATGAGGTTGAGGCGCTGCATGCACATTGCAGGAAAGAATTTCTTTGTAATTCTATACTTAGGAGTGTCCATGTCCCCTTCCTTGGTCAGCTATAAAGGATCCCATGTACAGTATTTCTGCACAACCAAGATGAACTTCCCCATAGTTTTTGCATGAGGAATTTCAGGGGGCTATGGGACTGCATTCAAGATGATTCTTCCAGTAACAGAGAGGAAGAGAAACTTCTTTGTGCCCCTGCTGGGTCTGGATCCATCTGCCAGGACTGGAGTTAGCAAGCCATCCAGAGAGGTAAAGAAGCTGGGGGATGCTCTTCTGAAGATCACAGCAAGCAGGTAGCTATTTAAAAACAAAAAAAAACAAAAAAAAAAAAACAAAAAAAAAAAAAAAAAAAAAAAAAACCTAACCCAATATTTCTGAAGCCCTTTCAGTCACAAGAGAGCACAAGTCTCTATGAGGCATGTATGTTCAGGAGGACATGGTCAACACATCGTATTTATTTCACTGCTACTTGTAAGTCTAAGGTTCATTGATCAGTTACATTTCTTTTACATTTTTTTAGTTCAGCTGTCTTGGAAAGTGATACTCACCCTTGATTTTCAGGCATTAACACAAATATGTAGATTATATCTTGTTCCTCCCACTCACAGAACTAAATTTTCTTCCTTTTATCAAATCCAATTGACTTGTCTTTTAGTTAGATTTTAAATATGTGAATTTCAAGAAAAGGATCACCCAGCATCGTCCTCATGCCTAAGTCTTTACAGTAAACACAATTAATACCAGTAGGAGTAATACTGTTAGAGAAGATCAGGTTCAAGACCATCTAAGGAACCTGGAGGTGCACAAGTCCATGGAACTTGATGAGATACATCCATGGGTCATGACGGAACTGGCAGATAAAGCTGCTGAGCCACTATCTATCATATTTGAGAAGTCGTGGCAGTCCAGTGAAGTTCCCACTGACTGAAAGAGAGGAACCATAACCTCCACTTTTAAAAAGGGAGAAAAGGAAGACCCAGGGAACTACAGGCTAGTCAGTCTCAACCTCTGTGCCTGGCAAGATCATGGAGCAGATTTTCCTGAAAACTATGTTAAGGCATGCGGAAAATAAGGAGGTGACTTGTGACAGTCAACATGGCTTCACTAAGGGCAGATCATGCCGGACCCATCTGGTGGCTTTCTATGATGGGGTTACAGCATTGGTGGATAGGGGAAGAGCAACTGACATCATCTGCCTGGACTTGTGCAAAGCATTTGATGCTGTCCCCCACGACATCCCTGTCCCTAAGTTGGAGAGACGTGGATTTGACAGACGGACCACTTGGTGGGTAAGGAATTGGCTGGATGGTCACACTCAAAGAGTTGCAGTCAACAGATCAATGCCCAGGTAGAGACTGGTGATGAACGATGTTCCTCAAGGGTTGGTATTGAGTCCGGTGCTGTTTAACATCTTTGTTGATGACATGGACAGTGGGATCAAGTGCAACCTCAGCAAGTCTGCTGATGACACCAAGTTGTGTGGCGCAGTCAATATGCTGGAGGGAAGGGATGCCATCCACAGGGACCTGGTCAGGCTTGAGAGGTGGTGGGCCTGTGTGAACCTCATGAGGTTCAAAAAAGCCAAGTGCAGGGTCCTGCACGTGGGTTGGGGCAATCCTAAGCACAAACACAGGCTGGGTGGAGAATGGATTGAGAGCAACCATGAGGGAAAGGACCTGGGAGTGTTGGTTGAAGAGAAGCTCAACATGAGCCAGCAATGTGCACTTGCAGCCTGTAGAAAACCAACCGTATCCTGGGCTGCATCACAAGCAGTGTGGCCAGCAGTACAAAGAAGGTGATTCTCTCCATCTGCTCTGCTCCCATGAGATCCCACCTAGAGTACTGAGTTCAGCTCTGGGGCCCCCAGCACATGAAGGACACAGACCTATTGGAGAGAGTCCAGAGGAGACCACAAGGGTGCTCAGAGGGCTGGAGCATCTCTGCTGTGAAGACAGGCTGAGGGAGTTGGGGTTTGTTGAGCCTGGAGAAGCGGAGGCTCCGGGGAGATCTTATAGTGGTCTTCCAGTAGCTAAAGGGGCTACAGGAAAGCTGGGGAGGGACTCGTGGTCAGGGAGTAGAGTGAAGAGAATGGGAAAGACAGGAAAAAATGGCTGATGACCAACATAATATAATTCCTCTCCAGAAATGAGAAAGGGCAGAGGTATCTCTGGTCAAGAAATAATGACAAACAAAAATGAAAAATAAAAAATAAAAATTTTTTGGTTGCAAAATATTTGAATTAAAACTTGCTAGCAAGTCCTTGTTATTGTGCAAGTGATTCCTTTGAATCAAAGCAAAACCTACATTTTTAAAGGATAATGTAAAATTTTAAGGGAAGCTGACACTGTTCTGTATTCAGTGTTGGCCATTTTTGTATATAGAATATATGTAATTATTTCATTTTATTTCTTCAGTAGGACACATTTTGTACATGATTTTTACTGCTGTTTTTTTCCAGTGTATTGTTGTGGGGTGTTTTTTTTTTTTTTTAATTCTTTTTTTTTTTTTTCCCAAAGAAGCATAAAAAAAGCTGCTGCTAGAAGTATTCTTGTCATTTCTAGTGAAATGAGGTCAAGCCTTCTACTAATCCTTTCAGCATTACACTTTGAAAGCAAGTTTTCCCAAAAAGAGAGAATCGGTGCCTTCATTCCTGGAAATGAAGCATACTCAAACCAGCTGTGTTCTTAAATGCCCTTTTGTAGACGCCCACAATTAGTTCTTATTTCACCTCCTCTTTTCCTCGGTAGCGTACCACTTGGTGTGGCACTACTCTGCTGTGCAGGTTTACCAGGTTTATCAACGCATCATTATGTAAATGGATCCAATCTTGGAGGAGGCTGACAACCCTTCACTTCTGCCACTGACACCATGCAGCCAATAACCCAGCACGCCCCCAGCAGATTCCTGCTGCCTTAAGGGAGAGCTAAGGTTTGTCACGGTGCTGGCGGCATTCCCTCAACAAGCACAGACTGCGAGGGCTGCACTCCTAAAATCACAGTCGAAGACTTTGTTTTGGCTGCCAACAAAGTACAGGAAGAGATCAGACTCTGTGTCTCTCTTCTTCTTCAGGGAAGGGTGTAGTGCCACGCATCTGCCAGCTAAGCTTCCATCTGCAACTAAGCTGCCTTCTCCCAGGAGTTCTGTGTATGGGGTCAGTCACGTCCCTCCACTGCCATCTCTGAGTTTGGGCTGTCATGCTGCATTAAAATCTTGCAGCCTCATGGACTTTGTAATGTGTCCAGCTTCTGCCTGTTCAGTTACAGAAAGTCCTGCTAAAACTAGTTGATTTGGCAATGTGTGCAGAACATTTCTTGAGTGAAGAGGAACCAAGTAATTTAAATTCTTTGCTGGCTATCATTAAAACTTCTTATTTAACAAGAAAAATTTCTATTATGGGAGCGGGTGAACACCAGAACATAGAGTTGCTGCTGGAAACTTGTTTTCCAGCTGGATTCACTCCACAGCCTGACTGCAGGCAGTAGAGTTATTCTGGAGCATCCAAGGGCAGGGTTGGCTAGGAAAGTTTATGTTTGAAATTGTATATATATGCACGCATATGCACGTGACCTCTTAAAAAGCAAGAGTGGAGGGTTGCCTTGCACATCCTACTTTGCAAATAACAAAATCACTTAATGATTTTGAAAGCAAACACAGCTCCCACCAGGCCCTCAGTGTGCTTTAGAAGGCCAAGAAGTTCATTCCAAGCAGCCTCTTGCAGACCTGGCCTTGTTCAGCCTCAATTCCACATAACTGCACGTGTTATGGGAGAACTGAAGGTCCTACAATGACACGGGAAACTTTTCTGGGTCTCAGAATTCAGCTATTCTCGATTACAAAATTGAGACGAAATATTTGGATTGACATATGACAGTAGTAGTATTAGATTTAGTATATCCACATTCTTGCACTTTTAAACGACAGTTTATGTTAACTAAGGCCCTAACCAGCACCAACGTCACACACAGGTTTACTGTAGCAAAACTAAATTGCTCCCTATGTAGATTTGTGAGTGTGTGGCTTGACTCTCTAACCATGACCTCTGGCAACATCCATAAAGAAGCCACTTCTTTGTTACTTCTGAGAGATTCATGTGTTTTCTTTTATACATTGGGAGGAATGTGGGATTGAGCAGGGAGAGGTTGTCCTTAATTCACACAACTGAGCAGTAGGTACATCTTCAGAAGACTTTAATCCTTAGAGGAGAGGATGTTATTTCAGGACAAACAGCTATATCCCAGTACAAATAGTCACACCTCAGTTTTTATTCTCTTAATGGGCAGCTATTCCTATATTAATTATTCTTCTTTAAAATGCTGAGCTTATGTACTGGGTTTACGTGGCAAGGTTTTGGTAGCAGGGGGCCATGGGGTGGCTTCTGTGAGAAGGATCTAGAAGCTGCCCCATGTTTGGTAAGGGCCCCACTGCCCACCAGAGCTGAGCCAATAAGTGATGTTGCTTTGCACCTCTGTGAGAGCAGATTTAAGACAGGGAAAAAAAATCACTGCGCCACACAGCAGCTGGGAGAGTGAGAGGAGTGAGGAACAGCCTTGCAGGCGCCAAGGTCAGTGAAGAAGGAGGGGGTGAGGTGCTCCAGGCGCCGGAGCAGAAGTCCCCTGCAGCCTGTGGTGAGGACCATGGTGAAGCAGGCTGTCCCCCTGCAGCCCATGGAGTACCACGGTGGAGCAGGGTTCCACGCTGCAGCCCGGGGAGGAGACCACGGTGGAGCAGGTGGACCTGCACTGACGGAGGCTGCGGCCTGTGGAGGACCCCTGCCGGAGCAGATTCCGGGCCAGACCTGCAGCCCATGGAGAGGAGACCATGCAGGAGCTGCTGCCCACGGGGGATCCAGGCTGGAGCAGTTTGCTTCAGAGGGATGGACCCCGTGGTATGGACCCATATCTGGAGCAGTTCTTGAAGAGCTGCTGCCTGCGGGCAGCCCACGCCGGATCAGTTCAGCAAGGACTGCATCCCGTGGGAGGGACCCCACAGCACAGGGGACGAGAGTGACCGAGAAGGAGCGGCGGAGAAGAAGCGCTGTAGACTGACCATAACGCCCATTCCCCCGTTCCCCTGCGCCGCTTGGGGGGAGGAGGTGGAAGAGGGTGGATGGGGGGGAAGGTGCTTTTGGTTTCTTTCCTTTGTTTCTCACTTCTCTAGCTCGTTAGTAATAAGCAATAAATCTTACTGTCTCCCTATGCTCAGCCTGTTTTGCCCGTCACGGTAATTACTGTGCGATCTCCTTGTCCTTATCGCAACCCTTGAGCCCTTCTCATCATATTTTCTCCCCGTTCCTCTTTGAGGAGGGGGAGTGAGAGAGCGGTTGCGGGGGAGCTCGGCCGCCCACCTGAGTAAAATCACCACAGCTTATTAGCATGCACAGAAAGGTCTTAAGCTGCAGTGTCTAAACTGCTTTCAAATTGAATCCAGCTGTAGGTGCAAACATATGGTTTACATATGCAAACATAGCACCAGAAAGGCAGCTGGGGAACGGGGTGGCAGGAAGGCTGATCCCTGACCCAAGATCACCACAAGCAACACAGACCACCAGAGATCCTTGTACAGATCCACCATTTGTTTACACCACAGCCATTCAAAAGAATGCCAAGAGTTAAAAAATGTAGGTGCTCCATTAACTAGAACAATGTTTTGAAGTTTAAGCACCCAGAAAACAAAAAATAAATAAATAACAGTATTAATTCAGACAATGTATGACATTCAGCATCTAGATTGCTCACAAAAGCTTGTTAAGTGCCTAGAAGTAGCAACAGAACTAGAACTAGAACTCAGTGCTTCACAGAAACATTTCATCATCTGCTGAACGCTGAAATTCATTCCTCAGTGAAATGCAGCAGCCAGAGAATTCTGTTCAGTTGCCTACAAAATAATCCTTTTCATAGTTTACTTTGTGTAACTGCTCCAAATTCCCAGAGTATTCCGTGTGTTTGAAAAGAGAAAAAAAAATAGCCAGCAAATGCTACTTGCTGGATCATCTGACACAACCAGCAGGATGAGACAGCTGTGAGACATCTAAGCATCCTGTGGTAGCTAGAATATTCCTCCTTTCAGGGAAAAGTCAAGGGATTTATGCCAGGGATGAAAGAAAAACAAAACAAAACAACAAAAAATAAAACCAACAGATTAGGAGGCTTTGAGAGTCATTCTTCAAGGAGGGACAGCTGGTTGGTTTTATCTTGCATTGCTCTGGAAGGAGGTTCATCAACCAGCCTGTCTGAGGTAATGAGATGGAAGATGTATGTGTGTAAAGCACGAGCAGTTCAGTCCACACAGGCATACACATTTCCTTATCAAGGAGCAAGGATACTACACACTAAGACTCTCCCCTTGCTGAAAAAACAAGAAGTTTGAGCCAGCATCAAGACTAACTAGCCCCAGATAGCAAGCAAGAGCCAGCTGAAAGGAAGAAATGGACTGCAGGCAGCTGAGATCCCTCAGGGGACTCCATGTCTCCTGGGCTGAAGAGAACCTGAGGTAACCCAAGCAGCCTCTGCTACAAGACTTTTGACTTCTGTCTTCCAAGCAAAATAATTATTTGTTTATCTGAACAAAATGAAAACATGAGAGTTCTAAAGAGATTGGGAGACCAGATTTTCAAACTGCCTTGTCTTAGAGGCAGAATTTCCATCAGTCTCTTGTAAAAAAACTGAACCAGTTTTCCAAACAAGGCGAATTACATTCCCCACGTACACCTGACTTAAGGAGAAGAAACCATTCATTTTGAAAGAGGAGTAAAACCACTGCCAGCTGGCAGCGTATGTAAAGAAATATCCATTACACAGAGAGAGGCAATTTAGATGTCAATTATTAATCACTTCAGAATTAAAACACTGTGCATATTGCGGCAAAAAACAAACCCCAGTTTGATCTATTGCTCCAAAATAGCTAGACCAGGTCAGTGTTGGGGCCCATCCTCTTTAATATCTTTATTGATGATGTGGACCAGGGAATTGAGTGCACCCTCACCAAGTCTGCAGATGACACCAAGCTTGAGGGAAGTGTTGATCTGCCGGAGGGTAGGAAGGCCCTGCAGAGGGACCTGGACAGGATGGGTCGATGGGCAGAGGCCAATGGGATGAGGTTCAACATGGCCAAGTGCCAGGTCCTGCACTTTGGTCACAACAACCCCGTGCAGTGCTACAGGCTTGGGGCAGAGCGACTGGAAAGCTGTGCAGAGGAAAGGATCTGGGGGTGCTGGTTGATTCTCGCCTGAACATGAGCCGGCAGTGTGCCCAGGTGGCCAAGAAGGCCAACGGCATCCTGGCTTGTATCAGGAATAGTGTAGCCAGCAGGACCAGGGAGGTGATCGTCCCCCTATACTCTGCTCTGGTGAGGCCTCAACTCGAGCAGTGTGTTCAGTTTTAGGCCCCTCATGACAAGAAGGACATCGAGGTCCTGGAGCGTGTCCAGAGAAGGGCAACAAAGCTGGTGAAGGGCTTGGAACACAAGTCCTATGAGGAGTGGCTGAGGGAACTGGGGTTGTTTAGTCTGGAGAAAAGGAGGCTCAGGGGAGACCTTAGCACTCACTACAACTACCTCTAAGGAGGTTACAGCAGAGTGGGGATTGGTCTCTTCTCCCAAGCAACAGAGATAGAACAAGAGGAAATAGCCTCAAAGTTGTGCAGGGGAGGTTTGGGTTGTATATTAGTAAAAATTCTTCACTGAAGGGGTTGTGAGGCATTGGAGTAGGCTGCCCAGGGAAGTAATTGAGTCTTCATCCCTGGAGGTATTCAAAAGATGCGCAGATGTGGTGTATAGGGATGTGGTTTAGTAGTAGACTTGTCACTGCTAGATTAATGGTTGGACTTGATCTTAGAGTTCTTTTCCAAACTTTTCAAAGAACCAATGGCAGAAGTGAAATATTTGAGAAAGAATGACTTTATTTATATATTGTATTATTCAGAAAAAAAAAAAAAAAGAAAAAAGAAAAAAGAAAAAGCTGAAAATGATTCTATAGCAGAAAATCCTCCACATCAAAGTGAAGTAAGTTCTGGTAATTCAATGACTGCAGGGAAAGTTAACTCCATCCCAACCAGACCCAGCACACCCTTGCTTTTTGGTATTTTTCTGTATGTAAGGCAAATACAAACAAATTAACTCAAACATTTTGACATTAGTGTCTCGCATCTAACATCATTCCATCAAAATATCTGAAAGGTTATTTTATTTTATTCATTACATTGTAAAAGTGCATATTTTGGTGTTTTAGAAGAACACTGTTACAATACTTCAAACAGTAGGGTGTTGGCTAACAAGTTTCTCAGTTCTCAACATCTCAGATCAACTAAGCAATAATTTTAATTTTCTTTTCACTATTAAGTTACTAGATAAGAACTTCTCTGACAAGTATTTCTTTCAGCTGAAATCTGGGAGATGAAATGCTGTGTAAACCTTTCCCTTCAACCTCTTTTGCTCATCATCTTGATAGCATAACCAAAGATATAAAGTAATTTAAGTTTCTCTGCACTAAAAAGACTTTACACACAAGAATTCACATTCCTCTTGTGTTTCAAATCTGTTTCTGTTGCCTCCACAGCCCCCATACCAGAACCAACTACACATTTTCTGCTCTTTGTTGTAGTACCACTTCAGATCAAAATTCTGACATTCTCCGCTATCTTGAGGCAGGTCGCATGCATCTGGAAAAGGCAAATAAGAGAGAGTTTTAATGAAAGATTCCACACTGGCATTGGAATTTCAGGGGAAATAATGTTCAGCACAAATTAGCAGTTGAGAGAGGTAGTCAGTGTTCGAAGTCTTAAAAGGAGTCGCTAAGTATCCACACACAAACCTACAGTGTCAGTGTGGCCAGAGGCGCCACTTATGATTGATTTGATAAGAAGGAATGTCTGAAACTAGATTTTCAGAGGCATAAACAGAAGAACTGCTAGAAGGTGTTTAGTCTTCTAACATGGACAATTACCAACATTGTTGTAAAATAATTATACCCATTCTATAAAGCACGGGCAAACAAAGCACAAACTACTCTTCAAACTTTTCTGAATGTCCCTCTGCTTTACACCAGTATCCTTCAGTAAAATTTCACAGTTGAACATACACAGATGGTTAAATTATCCATAACAGTCTCTTAGCCAAATCACAGAGCAATATAGAGTTGAACTGTATAAATGAGCCAAAAAGTAGGTGAAAGTTGCACACTTTGTAGCAATCTGGCATTAGATGAGTACAGATCAGTACAAAGCACGTTTCTCAAAAGGCAAAGTCTCACACTGTGCTACATATTTTTAGAAGTAAATTGTTGGGTCACTAATTACAAATCAGGATTGAGAACTGCAGTTCACACCTCTCCTGTAAGTGCCTTATGTCACTGCTCCCATTAGTGCAATGACTGCTTCCTCACAAGAAACATTTGCAAAGTGAAAACAGTAACGTATCTTCATTGTTAATGGAGAGCACTGATCCAAGAATGTAGACATGTAGTTAGGCCATGGGACTGATTCTGTCTGTGCAGAGCAAGCCAGCCATGCACTGTGGATGTCTGGGATTTCAGAGGTATGTTAGCTCTTAATTAAAAGATCCATTATTAAAACAGTTTTGCAAAAGCACTAGCCATCTCATTCGGGATGGGGCTACCAGACATTCTGCAGAATCCTTTTTGACCGGAAAGGTGAAAAACAGAGGGATGGGAGCTGTATCAATGAGCAACAACACCCAAAGTTATGCAGACACCATTGGATTTTTCCAAAGAAATTATCTCCAAGTACAGTCTACACAATAGAAACACTTAATAGTGTTAAAAGGATGTTGGTAAGAAAACTCACAATCAGATTCACATACCTATTGAATCAAATGGCAAATCTGGAAAGAAATATGTGTAAATAGGAGGCAAAGTAAAAACAAAATTATATATATATATATACATATATATATATCTTGACATGATACCTCTGGTGAGGAATCCTGTTCTTCCTACAAGAACAGATTGCAGCAGAGACATGTAATTAGTTGTTCCACATTGAGCTAAGTTAGCAGCATGAAGTAATTCAATAATTAAAGTGCAACTTGGGGATTTAATGTGATCAGTTGTTCTAGTAAAGTGGATTATAACTTTATATTTTATTATCAATAAAAATTTATAAAACAAAGCTAAAGTTTAAATGACACCTGCAGTTCAGCCTTTAATTACAATCTCTTACTGTACAGATCTGGACCAAATACAGACATGGCAACAAAAAGGTTTGGAAAATGTAATTAATGGAAATGCTTCATACTGAGTAAATATTCAACCAAGTCCTTCACAATTTAGAGTCTTTCTACAGTATTCAAAGAGATTTTTGTACTCTAAAATCATACCATAAACACTATAGTCAGCTCCAGTTTCCAATGTTGCCTCTAGGTTTTCCTTTTTCTCCTGAGCTCCTCTATACTCTTGTGGCTTTTCTCCTTCAGCATCTTCCTCTGTGAAATACTCATTCTCCTCAGAATCATATCCCATTTCTGGAACCGTGTATACAGGTTCTGTGCTAATCTCTCTAACTTTTTCCAGGACTCTACTTTCCGTTGTTTCAATGTCTTTTAAATAGCCACTGTAATCAGTTTCATCAGTTTTGGAAAAAGGCATCCTGTGAAGGAGGGAGGGGAAAAACAAACAAACAGACAAACAAAAAAAAAAAAACACAGTTTAAGCACCAGTACAGCTATTAAAAACACACATGGCTCATTCCTTCTGAACATTGCAAGATTTTTTTTTTCCTGTCAAAGGTGATTTGAGTATAACTAGTAATCCAAAGGGAGATATCTTATGTTTGGAGATGTGTAAATATAGGATTTTATCCCATACCCACGCAACAGGTTTAACAGGTAGTTCCAAACCTTTCAGTGATAGACACTTGCTCTCGTGTGTCACCTCGATCTAAGTTTTCACACTCTTCTTGAAGTTCAGGAGGAGGATAAGTGTTAATTTTTTCTGTGGGGAAAGCATATGTGCCACAGGTAAATTTTAAATTCCTCCAAACCCCAGTATGTTTAATAGAAAGCAGAAGAAAAAGAAAAAGAGAAAAAAAAACACAAAGAAAAAAAAAAAACATTTTTTCTCATGAACAGGAGATTTTATCTTTGAATAAGTAACACACCATATCTACAGAGACTGGCACAATGTCCAGGAAAACAAAAATGATATTAGAGATCAGCTAGATGAGCGTGACTCCTGAATCAATGGTTTATACTTTTACCTTGCTCGGTAATACACTATTTATCCTTCTATAGAAACTTTGATATCTAAGCACATGGTTATGATGGGGATTTTAAATCAGTGACAATTTCCTTCTTGATGTTCTCTGGCATACATTTCAAAGCACCTAAAAACTGCTCATCTACATGAATATGTCTTAGAAAGTTAAGAAGTACTTTGTTTGCTCTACAGAGGAGGAATAACTGCAGTAAAGAGAGATTAAAGCCAGAACTGCTAATGTTTAAACTTTTATCTGCCCAAAAGCCTAAGTAAGCATTAACAGCTCAGTAAATCTGGATCTGCTAAGGGTCTGAGGAGAAACATAGGTGTCAAGGATCAGAGAAGAAATGGAGACCTGAATCGGGAAAATAACTGTGCTTTCTTGGCTGAAGAATAGTCTTTCTTCAGTGACAGTGGAGTCAACGTAGCCATAAAAACTTAAGGAAAAAAATACTTAAGATTTTGGCCTAAAGCATCATTTTTGAATATAATATTGTTCTGTAGTCACTAGCAGTTTGACTCGTGAAAGACGTTCCACTAAGAAAGACATCAAGGCCCTGGAGTGTGTCCAGAGAAGGGCTACGAAGCTGATAAAGGGCCTGGAGCACAAGTCCTGTGAGGAGTGGCTGAGGGAACTGGGGTTTTTAGTCTGGAGAAGAGGAGGCTCAGGGGAGACCTTATTGCTGTCTACAACTACCTGAAAGGAAGGTGTGGGGAGCTGGGGGGTCGGCCTCTTCTCACAGATAACCAGTGACAGGACTAGAGGGAATGGCCTCAAGTTGTTCCAGGGGAGGTTCAGGTTAGAAATCAGGAGACATTTCTTCTCGGAAAGAGCAGTCAGGCATTGGAACGGGTTGCCCAGGGAGGTGGTGGAGTCACCATCCCTGGGGGTGTTCAAGGAAAGGTTGGACGTGGTGCTTAGGGACATGTTTAGTGGGTGACATTGGTGGTATGGGGATGGTTGGACCAGGTTATCCTAAAGGTCTTTTCCAACCTTAATAATCTTGTGATTCTAGTGTCCAGCATCTGCTGCAAACTATAGATGAAAGACAGACTAGTTAGGTTATGACTAGAAAGAATGATAGTGCATACACTGACTACTTTTTTCTACGCAGCATTTTCTCATTCTTTCTGTAACTTATGCAAACACCATTGCATACTACTTACGTTGTAGCAGATTTAGAAATGCCCGGCTAAACCTCTGCGCATATGCCATCTCAGATGTTGAAACCCTGCCCAATGTCAGTAAGTGCTGATCTGTCGGGGAGCTTGACAGTTCTATCAGCTCATTGTCATTTACATTACTGCCAAGCGCAAGAGTGAATACAGTAAATCCTTGGCACTTGACTCTGAGTGAAATATCTTTCAGCTTCTCTCTGTCCCATGTGCTTGTTTTGCTTCCAATTATTACAAATATGACCCTGTGTTTTCTTTGTCTGGGATCTTTAAGAAATACATTTTCAACTGTCCACTGTAGTGCAGAAGCAATGGCTGATGGCCCTTCCAGTTGGCGAACAGACTCCTGGATATGGTTCTTCATCA
The DNA here is from genome assembly GCF_009769625.2 of Cygnus olor. Taxonomy (NCBI): domain Eukaryota; kingdom Metazoa; phylum Chordata; class Aves; order Anseriformes; family Anatidae; genus Cygnus; species Cygnus olor. The sequence continues at coordinate 45,245,586 of NC_049170.1, read as the reverse complement.
AATCTTTATTAATGTATGTTCCTAGATTAAACTCCAAGGCCACAGGAGTTTTGCTTCTGTCAGGCAGGAAGCCCCTGGGAGCCTGTTGTACCAATGCCACTCTGATGCCTCGACGTGATTCACTTAGCTGTGAGGCAATATCAAACTGATCTACCATGTCGCTCACAAAGTCTTTGGCTCTCTGAAAGTCTTCACTGGTGATGCTGTGAGAGCTGTCCACAATGTAAGCGATATCCATATCCATCTGAAGAGGTAGAGAAACGGGCACTTCACAGTGCTTACTAGGCTTGCATTTATCTAGAGAAGAAGAGCCAATACGCAGCAAACTATTTAGCAATATAGCAAAAACAATAGTTTAGAAAAAGACATTTTTGAGTCCTATTTACCTAATTTTTCTTAAATTTTTATTTAAAAAAAATCAATTTAGCAATCAGAAATCTTGTTGTTCTTATTAGAAACAATGGATGAATTTTGTTAAACAAGGTTTTGAGATACCATAGGAAATTACTCAAGTATGAAATCAAAAAGTGTTCATAAGGTAAAAACAGATCAGAGTTCCCCCGAGAATTTTTCTATCAAAAACTATACATGGCAAAGGACGCTGGAGCAGATTCTATTTTTTACTTCAGACCACTGTTCAACATTCTGAAACATTATCATCATTTAGCAATTTCTCCCCACCTCAAAATACAGAATTTATAGTAAATGAACATGTTTTCCTAGAAACATGACATTATTTTAAGTGCATTTCTGTTATAATTAAATAGCAATTGGATAGCAATTAAATAGCTTTTGTGGTTTTGAGACTCTAATTCTTACTATTTATATTGCCCAGAAGAATTATTTTATTCAAAAACATTGGATTTGTTATTGAAAGTGTAAAAAGACCAATACAACAGCTGGAATATGTAAAATGTCTTACCAAAGCAAAGTGTACAATATATGATGCTGTCCAAACTCTCATCCAGTTGTCTTTCCCAAACAAATAATTGAAATCTTCCAGTATTATCACTCTAGGTTTTAAACCAGACATAAAAGTAATGTTAAAATGTATATATGCCAAACACAGATCATGTTTTCTCTTTGTTCTTAATTCTTAGTATCATTACTACTTCTCTACTGAAACAGATTTTGTCCCTAACTTGGTGGTTTCACTGCTATTGTAATACTGAACATGTAGACAGAAGACTTCAGTTGCCACCTGGAGCATTCTATCTGCATATCTGGAGCATTACAAGAAGATCTCCGTGTTCCTAAAGATTTAACACCGTGCTGTACAGAGATTGCTAAGCCTTTGCAACTCCTAATGACAATTAACTGGTATTAACACTTTTATTAGCCAGTTTAACACAGTCATAATAGATCATTCAAAGCCAGCTCAAATATTTCTGAATGGTGTTGAACTTAAGTCCTATGTACACATTCATTTTATACTTTGCCTTTCTACTCTTCATAGAATCTAGATTAGGTAGGGATTCAACTTTTATTCTCTGTATGCATAAGGTGACCCATATCTTGATTAGGGTGGCTGTGTGCTATAATACTACAAATGAGGGGAAAAATGAGACATCGTGTGATTGCAACTGTAAGTAAATGAAAGAAAATGAATGAAAGAAAAATCTCACAATTTCAATTCCTGTCATCAAATCTTTTCTGTGCAGGTCACCATAGCCTCCCCTTGACAATGAAGAGCATATATTCTGGCCTGAGTAACACAGTCTTGAAAAAAAAAAAATGTGGGAGGAGGCATCTTTATAGATGTCACTTTTTGCCAGTGAAAACCCATAACCTTTGTTCTTTTCTTAGTAGGGTGCTACAGAGAAAAGGGCACGATTTTCTGTCTCAGCTCTTTTCGAGAAAGAAAATTCCTCCTTAGTGAAAGTGCTTTCTTGGGAGATAAACTTCTAGCATTAGAACAACAAATGTTTTGCCTGTGATCAACTGAAGAAATATATACTCTCCAGCAGAAAAAAAGTTTATCACACAAAGGCTTGAGGAATCCTGAAGATGCTTCACTAGCATCTTACCTTTTCACTGACCATCCAACCCCATCTAAATATGATTCAAGAGAAAACATACTTCCTTGTCAACTAAGCTAAATAAAAATGGCTGTACAATATCATCTCATTGCAGGAAGTTAACCACTTAAATGAGGAAAGAAATACTTATTACTTTGCTTTAAACTTAAGCTTTACATGTGTGTTATACACAACACTGATAATAACTTCTGATTAATACCTGTAAAGGATGCTATAGATGGATCTCTTCAAATGAATTAAAATTGACAATGACTGGTTAAGTGATCTCCAAACTGAAGCTCCTAAGGCAAACTAACCAAATACATTAAGTATCTGCAGCTAGTCTGAAAGCATCATGAAGATAAAACATTTCTGAATTGCAAGGGCAGAATACTATTTGAAAGGAAAAGGGAGGTTGTATTTTTTGGGTGGTGGTGGTGAGGTTGGTTACCATTCCATGACTGTAACCATAAATGAGAGCTGGGCAGTGAGGTTTGCTTTTGCTTTTCCCCTTGCTAAGCAGCTGCTCATAGCTTTGCCTTGAAGTTGGCTAGGTTGCTGTTACTCAAGATTGCTCTGTGCTCTAACATTTTCATGTGCTATTTATAATTCTGCATTGTTCACGTGTATGATTCCTGCCACACCTGGAACAAAACTCCTGTAGTAAAAGACATGACTTAAATATTATCAATAAATCAGGATGAAGCCAGCACTTCACAATGCGGGTTAATGCTAGTTATCCTCTTCATTTTTATACAGCATATGGACAGACTCTAGCCTGGTGTTTGTGAGGTTCAGTATATTCAGAGTATTAACTCTGTTCAGATAAGTGTGTTGCTTACACACAGGGAAAGATGCACCAGCAAAAAAATATTCTTACAAACTGAGAAACAATAGGCAAAACCCTACAATCTGTATTTTCTGTCTTCATTTTGATTCTATACAGACTGAAATGCAGATATGTTAGAACAAAGCGTGGAGGAAATGGCTCCATACGTCACATACAGCATAGCTAAAAGTCTCTGGTTACTGTAAAATGCAGTGTATTTACATTTCAGACTTTTGGACTACATCTGGTGGCCCAGAGGGCCAATGGCATCCTGGACTGCGTTGGAAATCATGTGGCCAGCAGTACTAAGAAATTGATTGTCCCCTTGTATGTAGCACTGGTGAGACTTAACCTAAAATATCGCGTTCATTTTTCAGACCCTCACTACAAGAAGGATATTGAGTTGCTAAAGTGTGTGAAGAGAAGCGTGACAAAACTGGTGAAGGGATGAGAAAACAAGACTTCCAAGGAGCAACTGAGGGAACCGGGGTTGTTTAGTCTGGAGGAGATCTCATTGCTCTCTACAACTGCCTTAAAGAAGGCTGCAGCGAGGAGGGAGTCGGCCTCTTTTCTCAAGTGAACTTTTCTCAGGATGCGAGGAAGTGGTCTCAAGTTGCTTCTGGGGAGGTTTAGATTGGATATTAGAAGAATTTCTTCATGGAGAGTGTGGTCAAGCATTGGAATGGGCTGCTCTGGGAAGTGATGGACTCCCCATCCCTGGAGATATTTAAGAGACTTGTAGATATGGCAATAAGGGACACAGTTTAATGATGGGACTCAGCAGATTAGGTTAATGGTTGGACTTGGTGATTTGAAGGTCTCTTCCAACCTAGATGATTCTACGATCTGTTCCCAGGATACCTTTAACTACCTATCAGCCCTTGGATGATGCTTCATTGGAGTCAGAATGATCTGACAAAGGCCGTACTTCAGCCTGCTAATATAAATGTAAAGACTGAAAACGGATCTCAGTATAACCTTCTATTTATTTCTTTGGGAAGTTTAAAATGCCCAGTCTAACTGTCCTTCCAGCCAATGGGAAATATGGATTAACTGGAAAATGTGGGTGTCCTTTTTCTAATCTTTTCTACTCTGAAAACTGACTTACAGAAAGTTGGCACCTTTGTAAATAACACGTCATATGCATTCTGATTCATAATCTGCTTATACTAATAAAATAAAATAATGATGCTTGCTCTTGTTTAACCTGGGAAGCAGCCCAGGGAATAATCTTCCTTCTCATATGCCAACAGAATTCTTTCATTCAGATTAATCAACATTCAGCCAAACAAATATGTGAATTGTCTAATAGATAAGAGGCTACATGAGAAAAATTGCAATAGAAAATACTAAAGGACTGACTTAGATGCTACTAAATCACAACTTAGCCTCCAAGTCTTACATTTTTCATTACATGTAACACAATTTCCTTCTATAAGGATGACTGTGAAGAAACAGCAGCTGGAAAGATTTTTATTTTGAAAAAGTTATAACTGATGGTTCTAAACTGAATGGTTTAAACTGATGGTTTTAAACTGATGGTTTTGTACCATCTGTACCACAGATGATACAAAAAGAAATTGAAAAGAGAGAGAAATATTTAATTCATATTATCAAACCTTAAAGAAACCTAGAATTGTTGTCCTTTGGTGCCTGGAAAAATTCAGTGCTTATTTTCTGTTTACTACCTTTTCATATGAAGTAGTATTTTGAAAGGAAAGCCTTTACTTCCTTCTCTTGTACTAATGGAAATACAGCTATCAAAAATGATTTTGCTTTTGGAAAACAAACTGGTATACTTGAAGCCTTCTACTACTGCTCTTTCTAGAAACAACTGCTGCAGCTGTTCTTTTTGTTTGTTTTGTTTTTAATTAAATGGTTAGTAAATGTCACCTTTTCAAAAGAGAAACACCATGAGTAACCAAATGAAATTTAAAAGTTATTGAAATTATATGATTTGACCTAAAACAATGAGTTATAAATACTTCACATGCAGAAAGAGGTCAAATGGTGATCATTATGTCAAGTGAATCAGTATTTCTTTGTTAAAATATTATACAACTTACTAGCTTGAGAGCATGCTTTACTCAACTACTAGTAGCTACTAAGTAAATGGACAACTGATCCTGTTTTCCATAGTCTATCTACTTACCGAAAAGGCACGTTTGACATTTGGCACTTCACTGAAGGCAATAACCACTGGAGTGATATCCAAGGCACTCAACTCCAGCACAGCTGTGTTGATAACCATATCATCCTGAGACGGACCGTTGGCAAAAAATATGGCAACTTTTCTCGTGAGGATGCCCTGACGAACCCGTTTGAAGACATTTCTTGCAACAAATCTCATGGCTGCCCCAATATTACGTTTGCCAGTGGATCTCTCCAGTGGTATTCTCTGGACTGCTTGGAGCAGCAAGTTGCTTTTTTGGAATTCTGAGAAACGGATGAGATAACGCGTGTTGACATTGAAAGAAACAATGGAGACACGAGCACCTGTTGGGCAATTGCTTTCGCTGATCTTAATGGTCTTCAGCAATAACATAACAATGTTTCTCATCCTTTCAAATGCAGCTGGAGTAACATCTTCAGACATATCAAAGGCAAACACCACCTCAGTCGGATAAACTGGACAGGTGCCTGTATCTTGAAACAAAACATTTTTGTCAAAGTATTTCCACAACTCATATATTGTTAGTTTTTTCCTAGTCTATGAAGAATGGGCATGCAGAGGCCTGATGGGCTTACCTGATGAGCAAGCTGGAATGAAGAGACGGAGAGGAGTTAAATTATTTTGGAATCACATTCATGAAAACAGAGGCATATTCACTCATTTTAAGGAGACCAATCTAAAGCTCAGACAAGTATCAAAAACTGTCACAAGGGACAACACTTCTCTTCAACAATCAAATACTCTAAACAATGTAATTAGACTGGATTAGATTTAAAGAGGTTGTTCTAGGTTCTGCTAAGCAGAGAAGGCTGAGAGAGAATGAATACTTCAAAACAGGAGGACAGATGATATACAAACATTTTCTTCTCTGAGAAGTCACCAAAGGTGGAGAGTTACAATGCCAAAGAATTAATTTAATTTTAAATGTAGAGAAGAGAAATTTGTTACAATTTTTGTAATTACAATGTAGGAAAAACAAGCAGAAAGCGTAAACCTGCTTTACATACCTGCTGAAAAATTCTGACAATTAAAAGCTACTAGTCAACATCAACCCAAGCCCTGATACAAACTAACAGTCTACAGGGCTTCCAGTGGAGGCTTTTTCTCATAAGGGTGACTAGGTGGAGTCAAAGAATATGCTCCCTACTTACGGCAGTTTTTTCGTGTAAAATTCACAAGTTCACAAGGCTGCAGGAGCAAAAAGAAAAAGCAATTAACAGCAAATCCCAGACCGTACCAGACTGGGAATCTTACTTCTGGTTTGAGTTGAAGGTTAGATCTAAGCTGCTGAACTCTCACTCGGAGTCCAGATTCATACATTCCAGTTCCTCTCTATTTCAAATTGTACAGGGGCTCTGTCCCTGACGCCTGATGCAGAAATTAAGTGTGGTGTGGGTTTTTTTGTGTTTGTTTTTTTTTCCAGACATGCTCTGTTGGCATTTAGCCGTGATTTGGAGTACGAAACAACTATTTAGCCATTCTTTATTGTGTGTAATAATCATATCAAGGAGGTCACTGGGCAATGGCATTTCCAAAGGAGAATGAGAATTTCAGTAGCAACTTGCAGAGGAAGAGGGAGGTCTGTGAAGGAAGAGCAGACCTGTCCTCCCCTCCTTGGAATGCAGAATATACCTGCAGTATTATTGCCTGCAGATACTTGTCCGTGCAAGGGTTAGATGAAGCCTTTACTTAGGAATTCTCATCCTATATGAGTTAGGATTCTGAAGAAATCCCGCCCTGCTATTCCCAATGAAAATAGCTATTTCTGAGGAAATGCCTTTCTTTACAACAGGGTGAGAAATAACCCTAAACCTGAGCTGGTGTTTAAACTGATGTGAATGAGGTAACAGATAAAGGAATGTGAATGGCTCAAAAGTTTGTAAACAGTGTAAATCCATCTGCATATTTTTTTCCTTATTTGCCAAACAAAAGGACCCACTGTACTCACTGTACTCTGAAAAGTATTTGAGAAGGATACTGTTTTTTAACAATTAAATGTGCTCATTGCATTCAGTGCGTACAAATAGATGATGACTAAAACTTAGTTCTATGTACAATGCAGTTAGCTGTGAGGTAATTACTTACTTCCATTAAAATGGTGCCTCTTGGTCCCTTGGCACCCTGAAATAAATTAAATACAGATCCAGAAAATCAGACTATGATAACATATCTCCATCTATGACTCTGTAGGCCAAAGAAAATGCAGGCATACAGTGTTTCCCCAATAATCATTTGCTAATTTGAAATATGAGGAGACAACATTGCTTAGCACAGATTTCTGAGGACCTGAAAGAGTTGCAGACCACTAGACTGACCTATTTCTCAGCACATTTTCCTTCCTGTTTTTTCAAATATTCACTACCTGTTGCTCTTGAGGACCAGTATCAATCAGAATTGGATCTTCTTTCTTGTGCCCCCAGGCTGGTTAAGTATTGTTTATCATACGAAACACTATCAAATATTCCATTAATCTAGAAGTGAGTTTAAGAGCAATCTAAGAGCTTTTTTTTTTTTTTTTTATTTAAATAAAAGTACATTACCATAGGTCCTGATGGCCCTTTGTCCCCTGGATCTCCCAGGGAACCTGGTATGCCAGCATTACCCTGCAAATAGAAACAAAAATTTTATTCTTTATAATTCCACATACAAGTGCAGAATTTCAGCACAGAAAAACCTCTAAAACTACACTGTGAGCTGGAAACACTCAGGACATATGGGCTTTACTTACAGAACTCTTCACAGAGTTGACAGATTTATCATTCTTACCCTTCTACCTCTAACTCCTTTGGGTCCTTTAGCTCCTGGAATACCTGGGTCTCCATCTTCTCCCTGAAAATTAGTGAAATTTAGAACTTTATATGAAGGGAGAAAACAGATTTCAAATGAGAACAGTGTAAAACAAGAAATAATGAGAGCAAGCATGTCCATTTAATCATACCTCTGGACCAGGATACCCTATGAATCCAGGTTCTCCCTGCCAATAGAAAGAAAATAAGACTTCATAAGAATCAAGAACTTTGTGATCTGCTTAGTGTTTGATTTCTTTAAACCAAAAAGAATTTCAAAATTATTCTTGGCGTTCCAGTCCATTCAAGTAGCAGCGACTACTCCTCTGGTCTCAAAGGACTCCTTTTTAGATTAACAACTTTTTTCATGTAAAGCAAGAGCATTGTAAATCATTCCAACAGTTTCTGAATTTTCAACAGCATCCCATTTCTCAAATAAGTGTTTTAACAAAAATCATGTATGACTTCTAGTAAAATACAGCAGTAATCTTATTCAGTGATCATGAGTAAAACAAAATATTCAAAGCAGTGTTTAAAAGCAGTTTCAGAATGTTGTACATTCCATACTGAGCAGTGGTACCGTAACATATTATTGGCATATTAGAAGTAACTTCATTAATTGTTTTGGGTTAGTTCAGTTCTTGGCATACTCTTTGCCCGTGTATCAAAAATGAGAACTCTCAGGAGGACTGATCAGAATGGAAGCTTATCTTTCCTTGACATTAGAGTAAATAGCAGAATTCACACTACTTATGTATGTCCTTGTTTTAATAGTTCTTTCCTATGAAACTAGACATGGCTGTCAAACATCACAAAGCAATCAAGGTTTGCCCAGCAGATTTTTATCACATGACTTTATTCTATCATTTCTAGAAAGTTACATGCACATAGACCCCACATTATAAATAAGAGTGTAATTTAACTTGTGTACCTCTGTGATTTATAGCAACCTTAAGCCTATGCACTTAGCTATTAGGGGAAAACCAATTGTTTCTGGATCATCTATCTGGGTTGAATTATTTTTATTTTTAATTTAATTTTTTTTTTAAATCTAAGCCCTGCCAAACCTTGGGCAAATATATCAGCGTATAAGAAGGGCTTTAAGTCAATCCTTTAAAACAATGAATAACGACAAGGCGATTTAGCAGAAACCTTTTCTCTTCATTTGTAACAGGGAGGATCTTCCCTGAAATAAACAAGTGCTCCTACTTATTTTATCTGAAGAGATTAAAAGAACTAGTCTTGTATATAACATATGCGTAACCTGTGAAAATCTCCCATCAAAGGAAATTGTTGGGGCTAAGAAGGCAAGAAAACAGATTAGGTTTTTTGTTTGTTTTTTTTTTGTTTTGTTTTGTTTTGTTTTGTTTTTTTTTGCATAGCAAGAAGTATCAAGAGTCATTTTTGTAATAAGCCATTTGAAAAAAATCAAGAGATCATCAGTTGGAGAGCCTCCTGGAAAGCCTTTCATACCTTTTCTGCAGCTTCTGCAGCATTATTATTCTCCCACAAAAAGATCAGAGAGTGAAACAGATGGGCCTCCAGTGAATCCACTGGATTGCTTCTGTTTCTCAAACAAGAGGAAACAACTCAGTTGAAAACAGGAGTGGCTAGTCAAGCAGACTGGAGCAGGGAGAAAGCACTGGGTACTCCAAAAAGTTCAACTTACACCCCCATATTCATACACACCAAGGAAAGGGTGAGTGGATCTCAAAAGAGCAGCTCCTTCCCATTCATTCTCATGTGTTACCATCATAAGTCACCACTTGTTCAGAATGGGAGCATAATTCTCACTCCAGTCTTCAGTCATCACCAGAGTCAATCTGTGTTTGTATCAAACCACATTCCTAAGCTCTCATGAAACAGAATTGGAGGTCACAGCCACATTTGTTTCAGTTTCAGATAACCCTTTTCAGAATTTCTCATAAGGATGGATTTGGGAAGGCTAAGCCTCTTCCTGAACCTCAGGAGCACACTGTGGCCACATCTTACATCCCTCTTGAATCAACTTTGATGGTCCCATTAAAAGTGACCTTGTGCAATGGAGACTGAGAGACATTTTGACTCCCAACACTTACCTTTGCTCCTTTGCTCCCTTCAGGACCATGCATGTCTCTGCCATCCATGCCCTGCAAAGGTTGAATATAATCAGTTAGCTTTTAATAAAGGATTGGATTTATAACCAGTTCCATTTTGGAAAAGAGACTTCCCATTACAGTGCTGTGTCCAGGCTGCTGATACTGATGAAGTAGGACAAGCTATCACAACACAGTCTAAATGATGGCAAAATCCATACAGAGAAAAAAGGGATTAAGGCCATTCTCTACTGCGTGACCTACCTCTAGCAAATTCTCTTTAGCACATATAGAGAACTTGAGTGAAAATATATTGTCTCTAGACAACAAGGAATCTGGTTTCCATAAGGAAATTGAGAACCAAATGTGAAATCATTTTAACTGTGTCAAACAGTGAAAATAGAAGAAGGGAATGAACTGAACTGATCCAGCTGAATGAATGTTAAATTACAGGGGTCCAGAACTAGGGCAGAAAGACTCACTCGTACACCTCTCTGTCCAGCTGGTCCCAGATGTCCTTTCTCTCCAGGATCACCAGGTTCACCCTGTCATAATTGAAATGTAATAAACATTATTTTGGCTCATTCAGGAAAACTTGTTTCTGAAATGTAAACTTGTCTGCTAGACTGAAATGTGCTTATACTTTTTACAAGCTATGTGATGCAGATCAAAACATTCTGTTACAGATGATATTTGAGAGAAGGTTTCTTGTGTATGTAACTGGAAGGTACTGGGCAAATCAGAAGACAATGAGAAAACCTCATGGGCTTTCCTCAAAAAAACCTCCCGTTGTTACACAGAACTTCTTGTTGGCAAGAGTGTTTTCTAGGAAAAGTTATATTAACGTAGGCAGGACATATCTTGGAATTCTACCAGCATGAAAGCATCTGTTGGTAGCAGAGGATATTTCTCAGGAAGGCTGTTTGGTCTGTGTTCTTAGTCCTTTTGCAAGTTTTCTTTTTTTTTTTTTTTTTTTTTTGGTTTTCATTTTCTTATTGAACTTTCTTCTAACAAGAACCCCAAATGTAAACAGCACAGAACCAGACTCTGATTCTGAGTGATTCCAGTAAAAAACAGTTAATATGGTGGCTACAGCAAAAGACAGGGTGATTAAATCCGATGTTTCTTCCTAACTTTGTGTGTTTTCACACAGCGACTCTTTTCACAGCAGCACTCTGACATTCTGACACCTCTCTGTACTGAATGTAATAATTCTTCAAAAAGACTAAAAAGGCTTTGTTAACTGGTATTCGTTAAGCCTTCTAGATCCAGAAATACAAAAACACCTAAAATCACGTATTTTTATTTAATAGTCTCCTGTATCAATGCACATTAATTACAGGAAAGTAAGGGATAACATTTATTACAAGTAATTGAGCCATAATGTGGACCATGTATTAGGATAAACGTTTCTGTTGAAATTCATGTTGATTTAGTTCTTTTCAACATATTAATTCCTTTATAATAGCCATCCTAACAGTCAGGGGTCTTTGAACTGGCTAGGAATCTTTGGAACAAAAAGGTTAAAATGAACAGCTATGCTTCATTAACTGGTACTTATTTTCAATAGATTGGACAGAGTTTAAGAATCTTAAAACAAGCTCAAGTGTCACCACTGCCATACCCCTACTACAGTTTGTGAGAAGCCAGGTCCCATCAAGAACCATGACCACAACAGCAATTAGAACAGCAGTCATGCTGACTAATAGCTTCATAGTATAGCTCTGACACTGGTAAGTGACCTTGAACACATTGCTTGCCTTCCCATGCAATCTAAAAATTCTTACAAAACTTAATTTTTACATGTTCCACATCAACAACACAAGTGTTAGTTCATGCTTTTTCAGTAAGAATAATGAATGATGTGCTCATATTTCTGCAATCAAGTGCTTTAAAAATGTTTACCTTTGCTCCTCTTGCACCTAGCTTTCCAACAGAGCCAGGTAGACCTGGGGGACCCGGACTAGCCTGTAATCAGAAATATCAGTAAAATGGTATACAATGAAGAATTCAAGGCTTCATTACACTCAAGATTCATTCACTGCCACTTGAAATTATTGTAGAATCAATACAGACACTAGAACATAAACAGACTTTGCCAAAGCTTTTGAGGACCACAATAAGTTATGGATCAAGCTATCATTCAAGTTATTTCCTGGTGTCTGTGTGACTACTCTAAAATTTCCGAAATGTTATTAAGTATGATACAAATATTATTTTCTATCTACATAGCTATTACAAGTATGACAGTGAAAGCACAAGCAATATGTATATATATATAAATATACACACATATGAATGGGTATGTAAGCTTGAACATGACTAAAGTAGATATCCAAAGCTGACATAGTCAGATGTTCTAATCCTGAGTTATACTGGTTTAATTCCAGAATAAGAGCCCCCAAATCAACAGCATCACACAAATGCAAGGAAGATCAGCAGACAGTGCTCAATAGTTAAAACCTCATCATAACTTAGCATTAAATCTCACAGGTCATATTTTAATGAAAGCACTGACAAGCTGAATATCTAACTATGCCCTCATCTCATCCAGTGTACATCTGGACCAGTAGGTGGTGCAAGCCATGGTGTTACTCCTGATACAACGGAACTGAGAAAGGAATCTAAAGCTAAGGAATCTAAAGCTAACTCTGAAGTTCTCTTCCTGTTCACCCACCTAAACTTATTTCTCAAGATTTGCAGCCTCATATGACCATCAGTTTGCTTAAGAAATATACTGAAAAATCTTCAGTTTCTTCGCTCTGTACATTTGTTAAAAACTCATTAGAAGAATAACACAAACATTGAAAAATGAAAAGCCCTAAGGTGTGCAGCAAGGATATATTATTTATTTAAGGCTAACCGGAGGGCCTGGCATGCCCTGTAGTCCCGGAGGTCCTCTGATCCCTTGTAGTCCTTTTGGGCCCTGACATAAACAGACATTGAAAGAAAAGTCAGTTCGGTGTTCATAGTCTTTCAATGAAGATTAGATTACTGCAATGACCAGAATTCAAGGGCCTGTTTTGCAAGTCTCAATGCACAGGTGAAACTTCTGGCTGTCTGGTTGTAGGAATTAGACCTGGTGAAGCAGCTGAGAAGGTCACTGCCTGAGGGCTATACTCAGAGAGCCTCTATGGTGTCTACAATACCAATAAGACGTCACACAACACATTACTAGGCGTGCTTTCTCCAGATGCCGATATTGTCAGTGGATGGAGAATATTAAAACTGGAATCTACAATAAGCATTCTACCACTATGGTTCTCTTTAAAATAACTCCACAACCACAAACCTTTTTTTTTTTTTTTTTTTTTAAACAGAAGGATTTTTTCATTGGTTTTGTCAGTCAGTAAGTATATCATTTTCACAATTTCAACACACTTTGTAAAGAGTACATTCAAAAATGCAATAAAATTATGTACTCATTACTAGCAATTTCTAATGAGTTCATTTTGAAGATCTGCTTGACATTATCCTGGAAGCTAGAGACATCTTGACCAAATTATTTATTCTGGCTACTCATTTTCCTCTTGATTTCACTAGAAGCTGCATTTGCATAAACAAGAAGAGAAACTTGGCCCATTTAATTCCTCAGGGCCACAGAGGAGATCTGCCAAGGATTTTTCCTCATAATATTCATTAGTTGAAGAAAACAAAGCATTCCAAAAGAAAAACAAAAGATTAAGACTGACAACTCATTTTCTCCACAGCTAACATGTAGACCATCTCTAAAGTTCTTTTAGCTACCTGTGGGCCTTTAAAACCAGGATCTCCTGGGTAACCTGCTTCCCCCAGATCTCCTTGTCCACCCTGCCAGAACAAAAGCAAACATTAAAAAAAAGAAAAGGGGGGGAGGGGGGGGGAGAAAAGAAATTAACACCTGCCATATGCATATCAACAGGTAATCATTTCATGTCTGCACAGAGTATTAGCTGACAGAATGTTTTCCAGTGTTTCCAAGCAGCTTTCAATCTGCTTCAACTTCCACTTAAGAAAACTCAATTGAACAGCAAAAGAATTTAATAGCTTTGTTTTGTTGTGGGTTTTTCTTTTTTTTTTTTGGTATACGGTGTGTGATGAACACTTGAGGTACAGCGCAAAATATCAGTTCCATTTGCTTCACATTTTACACCACAATCTCAGAAATATTCCTGCATTCCTGCAGCCTTTCCGTTCATTCCTCATCTTTAGCAACAGTCTCTCCTCTACTTGTGTTCCCAAATTTGCCTTAATAATACGAGAGTCTGTCCTTTTATTCAACAAAAGCTGTCTTTCTCCTTTCCAGTTCTAAATCTTTCAAGCCAGGACTACCTCTAGTACATTCACCCGAGGCTGTCTTGGCTTGAAATAGACTTTTTGTTGCTGAATACTTGTGTCTTGGATCACACTGAAATTTCTCCTGTAAAGAGGAACAAATGCTCAGGCTGGACATATAACTGCATGTAAATAGGCAGCAGCAGTGTTAGCCACTCACCTTTACACCTGGAGGGCCTCTTCGACCTTCTGCTCCCTAGGAAGGAATGGCATGAGATTACATCCAGAACACCGAGCAAGGTGAAACAACAATTTATAATTAAGTAAATATATTCAACTTACAGAGACCAGAGGCTATTTCCGAAGAAAGAAAAATCCCATTTTTTTTAAGGTAAAAATGAAAAAAAGAATCGATTTGGGACAGAAATCCTTACACAACTACTACCCTCATCAAAGAAAAGCCCTTAGTGAGTAAAGAGGGAAGACATCTCAACAGAATTCTGGAAAACATCTTCCCAGTCAGCTGCTCCTTGGCTAAAATAAAAAGAGCCATCTCCTCTACCTCTGAGCCAAAAGGTATGCACTGCTTCCTTCTGCACACTGTTCAGAAGCACTAGTGAACATGATTGTTAAACCTAACATCACTAGCAACCTTCAGAATGCTTCTGCAGCTTGGATGAGAAGTGATCAGGATCTTATACATTAGCATTAGGAACCCTTCTAACAGACTATAAGAGGTGATTTCATAGGTTCCAGTCCCCAGTGGATGAAAAAGAGCAGCAGGCATATGGAACTTACTGTTACAGGGAAAAAGGAGGGATAAAAATATCTATGGCAAAATTACCAGGCTATTAAGCCTCACAGAAAAGGCTGCATTGAATTTAAGGCTTGCAATTTCACGTGAATCAGACCTGAAATTAATTTTATAGCAAATTCCTGATTATAAAACAAACAACAGAAACAAACAAAACAACAACAAAAACCACTGCAATACATATAAGCTAGTAAATTTGAAGCCAAGTATATTGAACTATGAAAATTGTAGAAGATTTATGTTCCTTCTCATTACAGGAATTTTACATGTTGGATAAAAGGAAGAAGAGAAAAATTGGTTGTCTGAATGGGAACCCCACTGCATCTTAGATCAGTTATTTTCAACCTGTATTGACTACTATTCTTACATTAGGGCCATCATGACCCTGCTCTCCTTGGAGTCCATGTGGTCCTGGGTCTCCCTGCAAATCAAAGTAAAGAACAAGCACTTTAAATACTGTTTATTTTTCTTGTGATTACACATTTTTCTTTTTATGATCCTTCTTTTATTCTTCTCCTAAGTAATTTCACTTCAATCAGTTGCATCATGCTAAATGCTGACTTGTTTTCTGCAAACAATTCCTGATCATCAATTATAAAAGAGAGTGACTATGCTTGTTTTGAATTTCAAACCATCATCCACCACCAATTACAGATACTTTCCTACTACTTATCTTTGCTTATTGTTCTAAATTAAGTGTGACAGTTAATGGGCTGTGCTCTTGTGTTAGATTTACTTTCTTGCAGTATGGCTCAAAAACCTAGTAAAAATTCATACATCACTTTATCAGCACATAACCAAGTTCTTATGTTCTACAGGCCAAAATGGAGTTTTTATCCATCACCATGAGAAAATAGCAGTTACATAGTAAAGTGGGTACAGCATGGTGATATCCAACACATTTTTCCCAGCAGGGTTTTTAAAAAAATCCCTGCAACCCATCACCAGGAATCTCTCTAGTTGGTGATATAAAATTGAGCCAGAATGATATATTTATACTAAATCCATATCTTGCTTTAGCTCAAGCCCAGTTTGATGGTGTATTCCATGAGAATATTACCATAGTCTTCATTAACTGTTTGTTTTTCTTTTAATGAAAAAATAAAACAAAACCCAACATCATGCACATTTTAAAGTTTTCTGTGTTGAATATACACACTAAAAGCAAAATGAAAAATGAAAGAAAAGAGCTGCTTTGTCAATGGACAGCCAATACAACTTGGCAATTATCCAAACCCTTACTCTTGTTAATGCAGAATTACTTGTTTACCTGCCATGCTGAGTTTCCCTTTTCACCCTTAGGACCAGGAACATTATTGTTAATCCCAGGATCTCCCTGGAAAAGTTAAGCAGAAAGTTCAGCATTTTCAGTGACTATACCTTTGATACTCTAACTACAGGCACAAGATATGGAAATAAGATTAATGACATTTATTATTGCAGCCAAAAAGGAATATAAACGTTATTTTGAATGAACACGCTTGCAAGAACACTATGTAAGCTCTTCTGCAAAGTCCACAGTTACCTCTTCTGCAGAGGTAAAAATAAATATTTCCAATGGGCAACAAAGCAAACCTTGAAAATGTGATGCTGTTCTGGTTGTTTGGGTATTGTTAACTGAGTTAAGATCACACCTAGTTACCGATTCTCATACGGGGTCATACTAGAATGGAGTTTCACTTAGCCACTTAATGCTAGACACATATGAAATCCTGATCCCTCAAAGAGGCCAAGTTACCATGGCACCTGATTTCTTTTATAAGTGTTAGAAGACAGGAGTCATCACATTATCCTTGACTCTAGAACAAAGATCTTTGAAATACATACAAGACAAAGTTGTGGTACAAGTAGATAACATCTCCACTGAAATTTTAGCCCTCAGAGTCTGCATTTATAGTGAGAGCTCTAAAGCATGCATAGAAGAAATGTCAGCATGAAGAAGTAACTTGCCTTTGCATCATTATAAATTTATAACAAAGAGTCAGTTCACTTGGGTTTTAAGTGATAGAGAAATCCCTCTATTAGGTGAGAACCACAAGGTAGGACTAAACAGCTCCAAAAGGAGTTATTTGTCCATGGTAAAAACAAATAAATAAAACAAAAATGCAAGGAACAAGTTGGAGACCTGAAGCTTAAACATCTGCTTCCAAGCAATGCATCAAAACACACAAGTCCATCTGCATCTGAAGAGCACAGAACTCCTGGAATATGCCATACTCTTTGGAAAGTACTGCACCATCTAGGATCATGAAAAACTCTTCAAATAACTTATATCTCAGGCAGCTCCTTCAGAAAATACAGGCACAAATCAGTGCAACCTAACAAAAATGAAGAAATACACTTACATGATCCCCTCTTAGACCAGGTTCTCCTCGTTCACCTGGTTCTCCTCTGGGGCCTTTTCTGCCCTAAAGTTATAAAAAGAGTACAAACACTTCTGGTGTGGGTAGAGACAGTGTCTGTGGTAGAGAGAGGCCAGACAAGATAACACAGATCTGTTTAAATCAGTGGAGCTACACTGATTTGCAGCAGAGGCCTCATCATATATTAGAACAGGCAGCTATATATATTAGATATTATAATATGTTAGAGAAAAAGTCACAGGCATTACACTTCAGAAAGACTTTTTTGTAAAATCTTGTTACTATAAATGATACTTCACCCGTTTTCCAGGGCTGCCTTTCTCTCCGGAAAGCCCAGGAGGTCCATTGTCTCCCTAGACTCACAAAGAGGGAAGAAAGAAATTATAAAAAATAATGAATGTTCTTTCTGATAAATGCGGTTCACAAATTCTGTCTGACAGGATCCAACTTCTATTAGACATGTAACTCCAAACACTAAACTGATTTTCTGTTCAGGTTTAAAGCCCATTAAAGAGGCAGAAATCTGTGCCTTTGAACCCTGAAATAGGTTCAAAATAGGTTAAATAGGTTTTTAATTGAACTACATATTTGAAGCATAGCTTACCTGCTCTCCATCAATACCATCAAGTCCACCGTCGCCGTGTTCACCCTATCGCAATAAGCAAAAAGCCATCATATTAGCATCAGTCCACTTGTGTCCTTGATCAAGGAAAAAGGTGTTGACCCTGCTTTTGGATACTTGAAAAATAATAGCTTTTTTTAATGGTTAGCAGGAATAATTAAGAATAATAACTAGGAGCTAATAATTAAGAATTTAAAAAGAATTACTAACTTCTAAAAGAGTTCACAGTTAAGAACAGTTAATAAGAACAATTGTTGTTAAAACTACAGATCTTATCCAGGATTTAAATTGCACTTTGCTATATGCTAGTTTTTCACAACTGCAGCACCTTCAAAAACTAGGTATATTCTGAAATACAACTACCTTATATATCAGAATTGTTTATTTGTATTTAAAACTCATTTTATTAGTGTGAAAGGTGTATTGAAAAGCTAAAAAGAATAACCATGATAAGAATAATTACAGAAAATTTATCTTAGGCTTTGGGACATGTTAAAAAAAATCGTTTTGGCAATATAATGCTTGTTTCCATCAGGATCAATCCTGACATCTGTGATATAAAATAGTATTATTCAAAAGGTTAACACCTTCAAAACTAATGAAGGCGCTATTTGCCAAGGTATTCGTGGAATCAATGTAGCAGCTGTACAATTAGCACAAGACTAATTGTAGTCTTGCATAGCAAGCTTGAGAAAACAATACTATAAATACAAGTAAGAGGGCTGCTTCTGGCTTATCTAGGAAAAGAGATTAAAGAAAAAGTCACTTTATCTTGCCTTTTGTGCCACATAAAGAGCAACCCTGCTCCCATGCAAACAAGCCCTGCTCTTCTCTTCCCTTTGCAGAAATCAATCACCATATTGCAACCATTTATGGAAATCATTTTCTCATAAAAATACCTATTCAAACCTGAGGATTTTGTGATGTTAACTTGCTCTGGAAATAAAGAATGAAGCTGCTGAATAGAGTTATAGCTGTCAGAACATCACTTCATTTATGCATCCTCCACAATGTTTCAGATCTGGCCATGCAATACATTCATTTTTAAAGATATTTTGAAGTGCTTCCCTCTTTCATTACTGGATATAAGAAAAGAATTAACTGTGATGTTCTTACTTTTAATAATAAATGAAATTTGCTGAGACCACAGTCATTTTACTACCTGAGAGCTGAAAAGGTATTCAACAAATCACTGAATGTGGCACAAAAGCATGTTATAAGTGTCAGTTAAACCAACAGGAGTCTCAGTCTGACAGACTCTACAGATGCAATAGTTTTGTAGGTTTTGATGTTAAATTGAATTTTCAAAACCACCAAGGTAAAGTTCCTGAGGAAAAGTGTTATTCATTTTTAGCAGTTTTAAATGTACTACAAGAAAAATCAGGTGGCTGTACATTTTGGCAAAATTAACATCATAAACAAAAATTTCTTGAATTAAGTATTCAAGAAGAAGTAAACAATCCTGACTCTTGCTCAAGTCTTATTTTCTCCCTCGCTCATTTCCTACCTCAGACAGCCTGATCTAAACTTCATTGTATTAAATATTTTGTATTGCCTTTTCTTCCAAATAGTTGTACTAAAATTCCTTGCAGACTTCAATAAACATCTTCAGCCTTACTAAGTTAACAGTATTAGATTCATTTTTTTATATGCTGAAA
Source organism: Cygnus olor (assembly GCF_009769625.2). Taxonomy (NCBI): domain Eukaryota; kingdom Metazoa; phylum Chordata; class Aves; order Anseriformes; family Anatidae; genus Cygnus; species Cygnus olor. Next base: position 45,225,994 of record NC_049170.1, on the reverse strand, counting down.
GCTTAATATTTTTAGTTGAAATAAAAAGTCGATTTGATGACACAACATAATGAAATATTCACATTTTCATTAGATTTCAGTAGGGTTTTTGTTCCTGGTAAGTCAATTCCCACTGTACAATTCAAGCTGAACAAATCAAAATCGTCAGCAAGTACTCTCCCTTCTCTATAATGAGATGTTTCAGATACTTAAAGGAGGACAAATTATTTCAGGAAACAGAGCAGAAAATGGAATAGGAAAGAAAAATACATAGGAGGATTTAAAAAGTCAGTAGAGAGCAGTACTCTAAACAGAGTTGGGGTATCAAAAAACACACTCAGAACTTCCTCTCATGCGCAGGTTCTCAGGATGGAAATTGTCTTCCAAGTCTCTGAGGCTCCTAAATCTTTTCTAGGGGTGTTTTTGTCATGAAAGCATGACATACAATTTAAATTCCATTTTAACTGCTCTAGCTTGGAACCTAATACTGCCATTCTGATCACTGTCTTCCAGAATTCACTTTTTATTAACAAATTGGTAACAATCTCTCTTTGATGAACATATATGTTTGAAAGGCTAAATAAGTAGAGTTGCAATATCAGTGAGTGACAAAAATAGCTGAAAAGAAGTTTGGATATTGAAAAAGTGTCAATAACGACTGAAAAATACTGCCTAAATCTGCAATAAATACCAGTCAGTCTTCCCCCCCGCCCTTTCTCCTCTGCTTCCTCAATATTTAGAATATGAAATTCAGCCGACCTGAATTACTGCCTTGACAGATGACTAAAATAGGAAGTAAATTCCTTTCTTGTCAATTAGAGTAAATCAATTATGACTGCAACCATCCTAAACTCTCAATACAAATAAGACTTAGCATCTCATACTTAAATCCACTGTTATACAATCATGTCAATACTATATTAAATACTCTAAGGTTTTTATGCTATTCCTTCCTTGCTATAGCATTTATCTTACAAAGTAATAATGAATTAAAATGAAGCAGAGCACAGTTGTCCTGAAAGAAAATTGATTACACATGAAAACACATACCTGACTTCCCTGATAACCTCTGTAGCCCTGAAATTGAAAATAAACATGAATGAAATTTGGTGACAATTTTTTATTTTTATTTTTTAAATCAAGCTTCAGAAGCAGGACACAAGTTTGCTATGCAGAGGCCTGATGGGCTCAGTATTTGTAACCCCTATTGGAAACCATTCCCCTCCTACCACACAGGGGATTGACCCCCTTCCTGTACGAAGATGGTACAGCCTTCATTTTCATTCTCATTCTGTAAAGCTTAGTAGTTTTACCTGCAGCCAGTCTGGAGTTTGTGATAGTAAAGACATTGGCAATTATTGAGTCAGCAAAATCCCATGCCATTTGACCAGACTTTGAATACACAAAGTACCTCTCAAAAAGTTCTTTTGAGACAGCAAAAATTGTCTGTTCTTACAGCTGGAGGTCTTGCTCTCCATCCATACCTCAGGAATACAGCACAGTACAAAAAACAGTTTCGTGGAAAACAAGATTAGGAAATGCTTCTAAGCGACATACTTGCCTTAAGGCCTCTGGCACCTGTACATCCCCTGTCTCCTCGAGTCCCATTGAAACCAATTGGACCTCTGCCCCCCTTAAGAAGCAAAAGGGAATGTTAAGATTCATCCATATGAAGATTGTCACCAGTTATATCATGAAATAATGTATCTTAAATAATTCTGTGGAAATTTTCTGTAGAAACTAGTTACAACCAGTGATTTCCAAAGAAATTGTTAAACCACCATCCCAATGAAGTTTCTTGATAAACTTAGATGACAACTGCTTTTCTCCATTACTGTCTTCCTCTTAACAGGAGGTTGGCTTGCCCTAAGTAGTTTCTCCAAAGGCAAATTCAGGCTGACCAATCTACTGTGAGAATTGGAACTACCCCAATGCAGACTTTACAATTAGGTGCAGAGAGAAATCCTTGGCTTGTTCTCGGCTTGCAGGCTTCTGACCTTTAGTTAGGAGTGACATTCATGTAATGGGTGCAGTGCTGTAAACCCAGTTCTGTGCTTTTAGTGCTAAGGAAGTTACTTATTCTTCATGGGATTTTTGTTTATTTCTAGACAGCAAAAGAAGAAATACTCCCAGGGGACTGGACTTTGGCATATGCACATTATGCTGAATTCTATGAAAGGAACAGCACACTGCAAAGGACTTAGAACGTCACCAAAACACTACAAAATTTAATTTTGTTACCCAGTTATAAGATATTCAGCCATGCTAAGAAGGGAAGAGATGGCTCTGAGATTATCACACAATCTGGCTAGAGTCTGTCATGGAAAATGATCACTTAAATTACTCAAAAATATACCACATAAGATGCTGTTGTATGATTCTTTCTAACTGATTCTGTTCTTACATTAAAAGCTATTAGTTATTATGGTGAAGTACAGACACATAGAGAATTAAGTCCATATATTTACCTTAAGATACACCTTGCTTAAACACATTTTAGGTTAATATTGATGATGCTGTGTGAATGAGTAAATGCAGACAGATTTAGGCACCAACAAACATGATTGCAGCAGGAAAGAGTGTTTACTTACAATCCCACCTTCCTCGCCAGGATGACCAGGAATTCCTCTGTAACCTGCACTTCCCTGAAAAAATGGGAACATAAGAGATAATAAACTGTTCTCCAAGCACATGGGTTCATTAGTATTGGAGTAGTCTGCACATGCAGATAGAAAACATTTCTTGGAAACTGGATCCGGTTATGCTGGAGAGGGCAGGCTTCTCCAATTGCAGTTATACAGCCACTCTGCACAATTCCAGAATACTTCACATGGTTGTGGGGAAGAAAAAACCCACAGTGCAACAATGTCCAATATAAGAGTTCAGTATATTATTTCATGAAACTGCTTAATGAATTAATAAAGCCCAGTGGGTTTTTGGTCAAACTAAGTATCTTCCTTTGCGATTTTGACAAGGAAATATTATACAGTAATGAAATTCTAAGGTGAAATGAAAAATATAAGGAAGTGGAAATTTGTTAGGACAAAGATTTTGCAATACCTTACAAAGACTTTAGGAATATTGCAACTTTGTATTTGAAGTGATGCAAACCTCATATCCTCAGGTTAAAAAAAAAAAATCTCTCAGAGAAGTAAGAACAGATAGAATTTCTAGGAATGAAAATGAACAAGAATGAGACAAATTTGTGCTGCAAGAACGTGCTTTTAAAATTGTAAGTTGTGCAGCCCAAAGCATCATGCCTGTCTACTTGCAATACAACTACAAGTACATTCTGAATACTGTTTTGTCTGAGCACTATAGTCCAGACATTTCAATAAAGCAGGTGTAAGAATATCAACAAGGCTAATAGAAGAGATCGGTAAACTGTTTTATGAATACTTATTGCAAGACTATACCCGTGCTAAGAGATAACCAAAAATGGATTTAACTGGAACCAGATAGTTGAAGAGTGTAAACTACAAATACAAGTTATTTAGTGTGTTACTGGAATAAGCAGAAGTAATGGAATGAAAAGAACACAAGACAAATGGAAACTACATATACCAAAAGCTTTAATAATGAGGTCTACTATTATGCTGTAGAAGTGGTGAAAACTGCAATATTTAAAACAAACTATAAAGGAGACAATATAAAAGCTTAAAGGAAACACTGTAAATTAGTGCTGTATTGATCAGGAGAAACTTACAGTAGAGAATATTCAGAATAACCGGAACACACAAAAGGATGAAGTTCACATCTAGTGAAGAAGAATTATTATTTTCTACTCTTAGCTTGGCAACTGGAAGTTTATTATTCACAGTTAGCTAAAAAGGCTCTTGGTTAATCAGAAACCATTTTGAAATCTCTCTCTACTTTCTGCTGAATTCTGCAAAGAAGAGTGCTTAAAGACTTCTATGTGTCTGAATGATTTTCATTTTAAAATACTTTTGCAATAGGAACGTGCAGTAGAGAAATGATCACATTGCATGTTTCTTCTTCATCTATCCTAATAGCAAGGGCTGTGGGCACCTGCATGCATGCTTCAAATTACCACAAAACACAAATAAACCTTGAAATAATAAAGAAATTCTTATGTAGCATCTACCGCAGCTCTCTTACCTTACTTCCAGGAATTCCCCGGGCACCACGTTCACCAATATCTCCAAGGCATTTACAGAAAACATCACAGCATTTTCTTTCTGCAACAGTATCCTGAAAAAATGGCAAGCAACATAGCATTTGTGTAAAGTTGATTACAAAATAAAAAGAAAAAAAAAGATTGTTTCCCCCATTTTGTTTATATCACAAAAGGACTTACAAGGCTGTTCTGCAAGATGTGTGCAATATCCACAAATTCAATACTCAGAGGTCCGTTGTTTTCAAAACCTCTGCCAAACTCTATTTCTCGAAGTTCAGTCAAATTCTGTGTATTGTCCAGACCAACTAACAGAAGTGCATCAAGGCCTTCAACATAAGCATAGATTGAAGTTTGTGAATGCCTGACCTATATTATTTAACCAACAACATGATTGCGAATAATAGCAATTCTCTAAAACTTAAATTTTATAGCATGTTGAAAGAAATCAAGCCATTGAGAACAACATATGAGACAAAAATTAAGACTAGTTATCTTCCAGTTAACTTCTCTCCCAGCTGACAGACTGAACTGCTACTTCTGCTCAAGAGCTAACCTCAGTGTCCAAAGAGAAGTGTAAAACTCTTCTCTTCTGCAGAAAACAGATTTGGGTCTAACACCTGGCACTACATTTGTCAGTAAGAGGGACTGCTCTAGCTGCTGAAGCTGCCCTCCAGAAAGCAGGAAAATCTCAGGCCCTCTGCACCCTGGAAGTGTTTCTTCAAATATCTATCAACCCATGAATGGAATGGTTCATGGGGATAATAGTGGGAAGAGGGAACTAAGGCTTGCTCAAGCCATTTCTTCAGCTGGAGGCCAGTCTCAGATATCTATCTGTCTACCTTTACCTACTGAATTACATATTCATACAAATTGATTTCAGGGCTCCTCAGCTTCCATTTATTTGATCTTTCCTGCTGACGAATAAAGTCAGGATTCCTCTTTAGGTCACAAGACAATTATATTGTATTTTACATCACACATTTTAATCAGTCATTAAAATATTCTTCTTATTGTAGATACATCTTTGGCCTATCTTACAGTAGAATGAAGTGAGGTCAGTTCTTCCTTTCCTCAAATGCTATTTCTTTGAGGAAATCTCTACCCTCCTGTCTTCCTCTTAGGTGGAAATCTTTTATCCTCGCTTTCCACTCTTTCTACCACTTGCATTTAGGGCAGTGGGAATCTTGGAACATGCAGTGATGTGACAGAAAAGGTTCTAACCAACAGCCTCTGTTTGATGGCAAAGCTACAGAAAAGTACAAGCCAAAGGAACACAATAAAAGGAAGGTATCTTGTACTGAAACAGTAATTTTCTGCAGCGGAATTCATCCTGAAGTACTTCCAGAAGCTAAGTGTCCATCCTAAGCTTAGAACCAGCCTCTGCTTTGTTTCTACTTTAGATCTGTAGTGCAGAATATTTTGACATAGATCAAAACCAGAAAAAAAATCTGTAGCTTAAAATAATAAATAATAATAATAATAAACAGTCTTCATTTGCTACATTAAAATATTAGCTCAAGAGTACAACTAAAGATGAAAAACCCCATGCAAATACCCTAGAATGGATAATAATTCTGAACATCACAAACATTGATACACATGGAGAAGCAAACACTCTCCCAGTGACTTCCAAGGAATACCCTCAATGGGGAGAGTCATGTTATTTAGGAAAGTTGTAGTGGCAGAACAATACATTGGTTCATGTGTCAGTAGGAGGCCGGAGCATTGATGTAGTGCTCTAATACCTTTGAAGCGGAAGGAATTGGCTGCTTTTCTGAGATCTTCCAGTGCATCGTCCAGTCCATCTGAAAACACTAACAGAACCTGTCAGGAAACGGAATAACACTGAATCACTTAAGAGCTATTAAAAGCTGTGTCAGTGTGAAAAGTACAGTTTGTGTTGGAAACTGACTACAAGGTAGTTCAAACTCCACTGCTTTGTGGTAGACCTAAAACATGCACAGTGGAAAAAGAGCAAGAAGAAAAGAACACAAAACTCTCTTTTCTCTGACAGCACTCCTATATGAGGGATCTGTCTTGCCACCCATTTCTTAGCATTGCTATTATTGTATTATATGTGTCATTTTCTTAGTATGCTAGCCTGAAGACCAGCTCTGCTGTGACTTAAACAATGAAGAGTTTTCACTGATGTCAGAGGAGTTCTCCTATATGTGAATGTGGAAAAGAAGTTTGAAGAAGCAAAGATTTTCTTTTCTGCAAGATCACCTTCAGTTGGATGCCATCTGAGCTGCATCTACTGCATCATCTCTGGGTAACAGCCGGGACAGCTACCCCCAACTGGCCAGATGGATGTCCCATACCACAGAATCACAGAATATTGGAAGGGACCTTGAAAGATCATCTAGTCCAATCCCCCTGCTGGAACAGAAACACCTAAATCATGTCATACAGGAATGCGTCCAGGTGGGTTTTGAAAGTCTCCAGAGAAGGAGACTCCACAACCCCCCCGGCCAGCCTGTTCCAGTGCTCTGTCACCCTCACCGTAAAAAAGTTTTGTCTCATATTTAAGTGGAACCTCCTATGTTCCAGCTTGCACCCATTGCCCCTTGTCCTATCATTGGATGTCACCGAGAAGAGCCTGGCTCCATCCTCCTGACACTTACCATTTACATAATTATAAACATTAATAAGGTCACCCCTCGGTCTCCTCTTCTGATGTATTTACCCTTACAAGGGCAAACATGTCCTTCCTCAGTAAGGTTCCTCAACAGAGACCTTAGCAAGTGAAAATATTCAAACAGCTACTATACAACGTGCCCAGTGCCTTACTGAGTCAGCACCTTTTTAAAAGTAAACCGTCAAGGCAATGATCCTGAAACATTTCAATGAGATTTTTTTTTTCACTTAAATGGAAAGATTCCTTTCACTTCAGAAGAGATTAGGTCAAGCCTTTGAGATCACCAATTCCTGAGCTACCTTTTTGCTTCCCTGCAGTAGTCAGCATCAGAGTCAACAAATTTGAAACTATGTAATTTTTCCAATTTGTATATTCACACCATTAAATTACCTTCACTTTAGCAGAGGTTGCACTAAAGAACTTCTCCTGAATTGCCTGTAAGAAGTCCACATTCAGGTAAGTGTCCACTGTGGCCTGTGCATCTAAGAACTTCTGGATGATCCCTTCATTATAGTCCTCAAAATCAGACTCAAAGATTAATTTTTTGGCCTGTGCCAATACTTGAAATTTGAACCTAATGTTGACTGGAAAGCCAGCTTTACAACAAACACTTGGCCGCGATTTCATTTGGTGTAAAAGTTTGGGGAGGAATGTTTGCAATTTCTGTTTCAGAAGCAGTGAAGATGCTGGCCGTGTATGCCTTGAAATATCAATTCCTATAGAAAGGTCCATATTGCAATCTGTGAAGAAAGCAGAGGAAGCAGGAAATTATAAACATACAACATTTATGAACTGTGTCTTTCATCAGGATCATGAGAGTGGAACAAAAATCAACATGCTAGATTTAAAACCAGAAGTCGGAGTCAGTGAGATGGTGTTTTATATTTACTGAAAACCCATCAGACCACCAGTTTCAGTGGGGATACATAAACTTGCAGCTACTAAGGCCTGATCCTATATTACCGGACACACGTACACACACAAACTGCAAAACAGTGAAGAAGAGCTTACTGCTCTTCTTCAGCTGCCAAATGGCCTCAAAGGGCTTAATCTTGAAAGTATTTCCATACGCTTTGCTACCATCAGAAAATAAACAATACATATTCCAATTGCAATGCAAAGCTTGAGGGCTGACTGTGCTTTATCATTTTGCCACAAGATCTGATACTACATACAAACGTAGAACAACAGGCCAAACAAACAAAAGTGATAGTGGCAGCATCCTCTACAGGCAATATCCATGAATAACACCGTGAATAACAGCTGCTGTAAGGTGAGGGCTACCTCAGTTACAGAATTGCTTGCATAGTTCCTGATAATAACAGCAAATATTGTGATGTGGTCTGTTACTCCCCTGCAATCTCTTGCCCCAGTCAAGCAGCCAAACTACTTGGTTTATTTCTTCTGTACCTTGATTCTTCATGTGTCATGCTGGATTTTATTGTGTCCCTAGATGCATCACCATCCATCACTGTATCTCTGCAAGATAGTCTGAGACTTGCAATTTTATGTGTAAAACAGCACTCGCCCTAATTTTGTTCCTTCTTCACCCACTGGCTCTGAAACACTTATCAAACACAAGGTTGTTTTCCATGTTTGCTACTTTGGGCTAATTCTTATGGGCAATTATTCCTTAAAAATTTCATTGCAGTGTTGTCATTCATAGCTCTGTTTGTAGGGGGAACAACGGATATTTAATGAATGAATGCAATTCGGATAGTACACATATGTAGAATAGAAAATAAGAGCAATTGAATTTGGTTTTCCCGTTTGTTTTAGTCACTATAGAACCAGGGAGAAAAGCCTCAGGAAAGATGATTGTGTTTCAGCTATTTAACCAAATAAATCCAGAAAATATCACCTCAGAGTAACAATTGTTATATTCCAGTATTCATGCTTATGGTACAAACTATCCCCAGAGGGTATGATTTGCGGCTAAGGAGCACAAAAATCTTTGAACGTAGAAGGTTGTGGTGAATGAGTTTTTATGGCTACAAAATCCAAATGACATTCAGGCCTTGGAGCAGCATAAGAAATCTACACAGCTTTTCTGTGTAGTTCACAGCAAGTTAATATTTTTCTTAAACAGTTAAATATATCTACACACACATACAAACACAACACAGTCATGCCCCTTAGCCAGAGTTTGTGAGGTTGCCCATCTGATTTCAAGATTCACAGAACACCTGTGATGCAAAGGCCACCATCAGCTCAGGAACAGCATTTTTTCTAATTGTGTATGGATTTTCTGATGAGACATTTCCATGGACATTAAACTTACAAGGTATTTTTTCCAGTATGTGTTCACATCCAGCACACAGAAAATATGTTTTCAAAATGAGATATTTTTTTTAACCACATCCTTTGGACGAAATGCAAAGGGCAGCCATGGACTCACCAGTTTAGCCCTGATCATCCACACTGGTTAGCTCTTAGAAGCATTACCTGCAAACTCCTCATGTACCAGGAATAACAGTACCAGAACAGCAATAAAGCATTCACTTCTGTTTTGTTGTGTTGCATATGAGAATGTGTGAAACAACTTCCATACTCTGTCTATAGTCTGTTTATTGCAGTACTAAACACTTCTATGTACCTAACCTGTTTTCCTAATCACCTGTTCTCCCACACACATCCACTTAGTTAAACTGGCCTGTTTTCATGCTGCAAAGGTATCTTTTTTGTCCACCTGCTGACTTTCCATTACCTGGAATGCAGTTCTTTACATTAAAAATCTGGCAGTTTAGAAGATAGTGACTGGAGAAAGGGGAATTAAGAATTGTTATGGGAAAGAAGATCAGTGAATAAAGGAAAACAGATTCCCAGCCAAGATAACACAGTCTTCATAGGAAATTCATCATTGGTTTATGAGACAAGTTGATCTAAAACTTAAAAGCATATAAATCAGTAAGATCAGAGCCAACATGCTTTTCTTTTGTTCTCTCTAAATTTAAAAAGTGTGCCTGTAAATATATACATCGAGTTTACTGTTCCATCTTCCATTAAATCTCCCTGTTCTCTGGTTATGAGACACCAGGAGATGCTAGTGCCCCAGTCATGCTATTCCACATCCGTGCACTCCACTTCCCCAGCAGCCCTTTGTTTGTTTTCAGGAGCCAGGGGATGCCTTTTCAGGTGGAGGTTTGCTCTGTTTTTGATGGGGAAAAAGGGGGTTAGGGCGCAGAGCTCATACTGATAAAGGCCAGGCTATCTTCTCTGAAAACCACCTGAGCAGACGGCATTAACACAGAGAGCAGCTTCTGGCTTTGGGAGGGAAGATTCAACTCTTTTTTTGGACCCCATCATTCCAGCAAACATCAGCCAGTTTTGCTGTGTTTAAGATCTCCTAAGCCCAGGGTGCAGCAGTTAACTTTATTTGTTCAACGATTTTGTGAAGTTATTTCTACTTGTTTAACCATTGTTACAAAAAGCCTTAGACAAGCAGTGTGGTCATCACAGTGTGCCTTCCTCACAGTGAGTTTCTGATCAGTAGGGGAATTAAAGCTGGAGCTAGGTACGGAGAGCTAGGTATGATCAGTTTTATGGTATAACAAAGACAATAAACAGCATGTGTCTGACTCATGTAAAATGTTACCTCTACGGTAAAAATGCAGGGAAGACATGGAGCTTTAAGGACAGTCACAGTCCCTGCAAGAATGGGATCACAGAAAGAGAACTGCTCCAGCACATTTTCTTCTGCTGTCCCTAATCAATCTCATCCATTTACAACCCAGTAGGTCCCTTCTTTACCTTCAGTGGAAGAAAATTCATCTTTTTGATTTGTCATTTGCCACTTTTTTCTATTGCAATTTAACAAACATCGACAGTATTATCCTTCTGTATAACTGTCATGAGTACATAATTTTAAAGAACAATTCTGTGGGTTTTCTGCCTCCATCTTCCCACAACTAGGTGACTGATACTGCAGTACCATGTTAGAATAAACACAGATACAAAAACAGCATCCAACATCTGACAAAAGTTGCTACATTAATCAAAGCACAACTGAACCTTTTGTTTTCTTTGGGGCTGAGAGCCTCTCAGGCTGTGCAGCATCCCTGGAAGGGCATCCAATCTACTGTTGCCACCAATTAGATGTAGTAGGAAATACCGCCTCCTGTTTCTTATGTAGGGGAAGCTTTTGGGTAGCATCTCAGCATCACTGTGAATTTGCTGCTCACACCATGCCAACACCTCCCACATAACCAAGGATGGATTTTCCCACGCCCCCTTCTCAACAGTGCCGGTGTAGGACTTTTGTCAACAGCTGCTACTGACAGTCCCTTTGGAGCAGGATGGTCATGGTCAGCTGTAGATGACAGGTTTTTTTTTGAAACACTCTTTTACAAATATCACCAAATTGTATTTTTCTTTTCTTTTCTTTTCTTTTCTTTTCTTTTCTTGTGATTAAGATATTGAGGGTATGTCTTCTCTGTCTCCTTCTAGACATTGAGGAGCTATGAATGTGAATGCTAGATGTGAAGCACTGTCTCACCTCTGAAGCTATATAGCAAAAAGCATAATGGTTCTTGACTGAAGAAAGTGCAAATGTAGAAAGTTACAAAACTGAGTAACCTGAGCAGAGCTCTTTGGTAAAACAGCTGCATTGCTTCCCAGAAAGCTTTGGTACTTTTGCCAGGGACTGCATGCAGCCACGTAGATATCTACTGTTATATACCCAACAAAACATTTACATTGCTTACCCTGGCTAGGAATGTCTTTGTATTCACAGAGCTCATTGACAACAGTCCTCTTGATGGTTTTCAGGGCATCAAAGTTCTCCACTGTGAACACTCTCTTTGCATCACCAGCTGTTCGAAGCAGATCAAAGGCATTTATAATCCCTACGCCAACTGCAAAGACATGTACCCCATCGCTTCTCAAAGCCACTGCTGCATCCTCCACATTGTCATGAGAGTGCCCGTCTGTAATCACAATGAGGTTCTGTGAAACTCCTCTCTTCTTGCGGCCTCCATGGGCAGGCTCAAAAAGACTATGAACAAACCTCAGCGCTTTCCCAGTGTATGTAGAGGATTTCAGTTGTTCGATTCTGTCGATGCGTTCCTTTATGATGATGTCATTATAGAACTCATTAAGAGAAAACTCTTTCTGGGGTTCTTCACTGTATTGGACTACCCCAACATGTACTTTGTTCCTAGAAATAACAAAACTGTCCAAAACTTCCTTCATGAAGGTCTTCATGACAGAAAAGTCACTTTTTGATATGCTTCCTGATCCATCCATCAAGAACATCAGGTCTGCTACTTGTTCACTGCAAACTTAGGGAAAAAGCAGGGAAGGAACACAAAACAACGACAAAAATAGTGAGGAACATAATTTTGGCACTGTTTAACCTTTTCCCTTTTCTCTTCAGTGTAAGCCTTTACTCACAAAAGCTGTTCACAGAGAGGTCATGCAAGGACATCATCTCTCCATCATCTAACTTCAACCCTATGAACTTCCATGCATAGATAAAATTCATCTTTTCCCAGCATTAACTTGCAGAAGAAAACACAGTTCTTTACATATCAGCTAAAAGACTGGCTGGGGGAGTCATAACAAAACAGAACTTGCTACCACTGTCAACCCCTCGGCTGAGGAATGTCAGAATTTACCTACCAATAAAGTTAAATCAGTATAACGACCTCACTCAAAATATTCATCCTCTCTTGGTACCTGAAAGGCCACTTTGGGGAAAAAGCACTTGAACTGCATGACTTCTGTGGAGAAAGTTTCTCCATGAGGTGGAGAAATTTCTTGCCTGTTATTTTCATTGCCTAAGCAGAGTTCCCTTGCATATTTATTGGCAGCTTCTATTCAAGGTGTCAAAGGAGTATTTCACTGGATCTAATTGCTTGGTAGAGAGAACCTGATACTGTTTGTTGTGCAGCAAGAAAAAAGGATGGACAAGAAGCCATCTTTCAAGCCATCATGGACAATTATTGAGCTGGTCTGCCTGATTAGCAGGAAGTTTACCCTTCCAGCATAGTCATGGTGCCTGTCTTTACCCTGGAAGCACTACAATTTGTGTCCTTTACATTTTTTTCCACACAGAATAAAGCAAAAGTTTTATTACAATAGCTTTCCCTTGCTGGGACCTAACTGTGTACCATCTGAATGCTGTATCATATCCATCCTAACACTTGAGGGAATGCAGAAGGCATCACTGCTCAGAATCTTACTGATTTGGGTGACTACAAGAAAGAAATCAGAAAAGGGAAATGAGTGGAGAGGAGTGGAAACTCTTTGCCTTTAAGAGTAAATCTATCATCAACCACTTTTCCATGCATAGATCAAAAATAGTTAACTGTGCCCCATAACAGAATATATGCAGGGACAAACACCATCTCACTTTTAATGAAGCTTTAACAATAAACTAAAGACACTGACTGTAAACTATCCATCTTCTAGACAGAAAATGAGAGACAGAAGAGTAGACAGGAACACAGAGAAACAGGGGCCTCAAGAGAGAACGGGCTCAATATATGGGGGAGCCAGGGCACTGCTCAAGTGTAGAGAACTGCTTTATGTTAATGAAAACTAGTTGCTAGGACTTAGAAGAAATCTGCCTCCATTCATCAGTGTAAGCAGCCTCTTGAAAATAGCTGATGGAAGCCCATCAGTAGAAGATAACTTTTGAGATTGCATTTAATGTGTGCTGCATTTTAAGCAGAGAACTGTCACCAGACTTTTCCACTTATCCTCCTATTATGTCCACAAAATATATTTAACATTGATCTTTGCTTTTAACAGCCTGCATCAGTTGTAGAAAAAAGACCTAGTAGATCTATTCATAAATATCCTTTACCTGGCTTAGATTTCTCACACACGATTTGAGTAAGGTTTTTATGTATGCTTCCCAGTGCATCATAGTTCTGTGCAAAGAATAATCTTTCTTGATCTTCAGTAATTTCTTTAAGTTCTGCTCTGCTTGCTTTGCTTATTCCAACAGCAAATAAGTTGATTTCATCTTCCTTCAAAGCTTTTATGGCCATGGGAAGGTTGGCTTTATCTGATGGTACAGTTGGTTCATCAGTAATAAGAACAAGGATCCTAGTGACAGCAAGAGACGATGGACGTCCACCATAGTTCACACCAAATCTCTGCCTGGCAAAGTTCAAAGCTCTTGCAGTAAAGGGCTTGCCTGGCAGAGGCTTCAAGTTGAATATTTTTTTTCTAATCTGAGATTTGGAGGTATATGAATTCAACAAGAAATACACCTCCGGCGTAGAGCTATAGACCACAACACCAAACTGAACTTTGTCCACCCCAACCACTGAGGTATTAACTACTGCTTCTATCAGACGATGCACATTTTTGAACTGCAGGTCTGTAACACCAGATGATCCATGCACTACAAAGATGATATCAGCAACTTCTGCTCTCTTGCACACTATTAGTGGAAACAGAAAAAAAAAGAAAAGAAAAAAGAAACAAGGTTATAATTCTGTCTCTCTCCCTCACCCCTTTCTCTCCTTCAACCCTTTGCACAGGGATTTTTGTTTCCATATTCCAGCTGTAACCTTAAAGTGCAAAGACACTGCAGAAGCCTGAAAGCAAAAGCTTGGGTGTCTTCCTTAAAGACGGGGAAATATTTACCTACCTTCTCATAAGAAAAAGAGTGAGATCACACCCTATAAAAAGAACAAGTCTATGTTCTTATACTGCATTTCATTCCACTTCCACTGTGTATCATTATGGAGAACAGAGCTGTAAATCATACCATGAACATGGAAAACAAAATCTTGCCTTACAAAGAATTAACAGGAAAAAAAGAAAAAGAAAAAAAAAAAAGAAAAAAAATACAGAGATGGATATCATCACTACTTACAATTCTGTAGATTACAAATTTCAAAGAGAATCTGCTTTTGTATGAAGTTAATGTCATTCTCAAAGAACACTTTGTCTTGACTGCCAGTAATCTCCAAAAGCTGGGAATTGTTCGCACGGAGCATGTCGACAGCAAATACAGTTATGCCTTTCTTCCGTATGGCCCTGGCTGGTTTTTTTACAGAATCGTGGGCTTCCCCATCGGTGACCACTATTAGGTATTGTTTCAATTCAGGACGTCCTCCTCTAGGTCGATCAAAGTAAGGGGCAGCAAGGGTCAGTGCTTTCCCAGTCAGTGTTCCTGATTTAATCTGCTTCATTTTCTGAATGGCTCTCTGCATATCAGCTGTAGTGTTGTATCGGTCAAGCTGGAACTCTTCTCTCATTTTAGAGCTGAACTGAAGCACGCCAATTCGAACATTATCAAGCCCAACATTTATGTTGTTCACAAAGGACTGCATGAAATCCTTTACCTTCTGAAAGTCATCTGGACGAACACTTTCTGAGCCATCCACAAGGAAAACAACATCAGCTCTCACATTTTTACAGACTAAGAAAAAGAAAAAGGAAAAAAAAAAAAAAGAATAGGCTAAAACCACAAATCTCTTCTCACCTGCACTTTTAACATTTCAGCTGGATCAAAACCCAAAAGACAGTAAATGACAGAATGGGCAGATAGATGTCATCAGTAGATCTGTCAAAAAATAACTGACTGCAGAAGGTGAACTGGAGGCTTAACAACTAACATGTAAACAAAGGCTGGAGAGTGCTAGAGATGCCTTTGTTCATCCCCCCAACTTCAAGAGAAAGAATTCTGCTACTTGACATAGCCGCTTTCCTCCAAGCTATTATGTGGTGCAGAAAGAGACATACACAATCCCTAGATAAGAGTAGTTTGCACGTCAGAAAAACATCCCCTGACTTGGGTATTGAAAAATCAGAATTTATCTCCTTGTGAAAGACAAGTGTTCTGCAGTGCTCAGACTGCTTACCTGTTCAGAACCACAAGTACCCAGTGTTAGACTGCAGGCAATTATCACCAGGTTCTTTGTCTCTTCTCACAAAATGTTGTTGGGACAAGACAAAGAACAAATACTTAGACTTTTACTATAGGGCACTTTCCCAGTCGAAGAATTTCAATTTCTGCTATTTAGCTTTATTTTATATTGCTCATCGACTAGTAAAATCTGTACATTGAAAGAAGGTTACCTAGTCTTGACATGGCAAAGTATGAGATTACTAACACACAAATCTTTATTTCTGATATGTAGCAATATCATTTTCAGTATTAACAAAACATATAAGCACATTCTAGTACTAGTTGCTTGGAAAGGATCAGGCTTAGGAGATGCTCTTACCATTTGTTGAACAGATATTTTGCACAATTCCATCTTTAATATTTTTCAGGGAATCAAAGTCATTCACAAAATACACTCTATCTTTTGTTTCTGCTATTTCCTCCAACTGTTGTTGATCAGCTTCCTTGACGCCGATGGCATAGATAGTGATCCCTTGTTGCCTCAGCTCACTTGCTGCTTGCTTCACCTTATCTTCAGATTGACCATCTGTAATCACTACCAGGATCTGTGGAACATTTTCCCTAGATGCCATTTGGAACAGACTTTTCATATACATTAATGCATTTCCAGTTCTGGTACCTCCACCTATTTGATTAATATTCTTAATTGCCTCTACTAACATCACCATTTGGTTGTACTGGCCAATCACAAATTCTGTCCTTGACTCAGACGCATACTGAACCACACCAATACGAACATTGTTGGCACCAACTTGGAACATTCTGATAGTCTCATTCACAAATGTTTTCATGTCGTCAAAATCACTTGGATGTATGCTGCCAGAGCCATCAATCAAGAAATAAATGTCAGCTTCCTCTGTGTCCACACAACCTAATTAGCAAGAAAAAAAAAGGGGGGGGGGGAGAGGGGGGAGGGATGGGAAGGGGGAGTTACAGAAGTTTTGACACTTCCAAGAGTGAGAAAAATCACTTGACAACTTTGCAATCCTCACAAATAGGTACCTAAACAACAAAAGTAATTTTATTTGAGAAAAGACTTTCAGTCCAAAAGCTTGTAAAATCTTGGGTGTTCAATAAATTGGATAAGAGATGACCAAACATCTGTACACAAATAAAATGTGTCAAGACGATAAAATGGAGTAATGAAACCCATTGTTACTGGCACTGTTACTTGTAAAAGGATAGCGAGCAGGATGAAATAGAAATCAGGACTGCAACAGTTATTAAAGAGAGAAAAATAGAATAAAAGTACATATGATGAGGTACAGTAACAGTGTGACAGCCTGCAAAGACAAAAGAAGGAAGTGTAGCTAGAGACAAAGCTAATTTGAAAAAGAATGGTAAGAGACTTTACTGGGAGAGACTGGGTAGAATTTAGGTATGAAAATAAAAACATTACTAGGATTTGTATCATTATGAGACTAGCCTCCTGAACTGGTATTAACAGCATGGACTAGCTACTCCTAGAGGTGAGAGATGACAATACATTTCATCAGTGTCAGAATTCAGAATCACTATAAACTTCACATTATTTTGACAAGTGCAAAAAACATTAAAGGAGAGATGTCATGGAAAAAATAACCTGGATTCAAGTAACTGAGACATGACTCAGTCTACCTGTAAATGTTGTTAAGCTGTAGGGACCACTACAACTAACCTGAAGAATCCTGAGCAGAATCATGTTCACCTGAATGTGAGGGAGACTTGGAATTTGCTCAAGTGTAAACAGCAAAGGCTTCCTGATACTTGCTTCCCCAAAAAGGCAGGAATAAATAGGGGAGGGTTCCAAGCAGGGCAAATCTTAGCTGGAGGACATTTGGGTCCATCACTAACAGAATTTTAAAAACATCTCTAAAATCTTCCTGAATTTTTATTTCCTCTTGCATTAAGTACAGATGGTGTACACATCAGCAACAAGCCTGGCAGCACTGAAATGGCATTTTCATGTGTGCTTCTTACCTTTTTTCAGATTCTGCGATCGTAACGAGACTACAAACGTCTTTTTCACAATCTCATTACAAAGCTGTTTCTTTATTTTCCATTTGATATTTGACAGCTGTAGAAAATACTTCAGGGTGGTGACATGATTCCCTGGGGGATATGTTGCAATTTTATCAAGCTTTCTGCTCTCTGAGGTATTCTGGATGCCCACAGCATAGACAGTAACACCTTTACGTCTTAGTTTAGATGATGGTTTAGCATAATCATCCAAGGACTGACCATCAGTGATAACTACAGCAATTTGTTGCACTCCTTGTTTCTTCCTGCTGCCTGCCTCTTGAGTAAAAACCTTATTCCTTAGAAATTCAATGGCTGCTCCAGTGTATGTTTGTCCACCTCGATATGGTAAATTCTTTAGGTAGTTCAGGATTTCCAGTTTATCCTTGAATGTGTTCAGGGTGAACTCTAGTCTTGGTTCATCACTGTACAGCACTAGCCCAACTCTTACATTCCTTGGACCAATATCCAGGGCATCAACAACTTTTAAGAGAAATGCCCTGATCAGCTGGAAGTTTTTTGACCCAACTTTGCTGGATTCATCTACAAGAAACACTATGTCTGCAACAGTTGCACTGGAACACACTAAAAGCAAAATAAACAAAAGCAAGATAAGATTAATGTAGATCACACTGTGGGATAATTGGTGAGACAGTCAGAACACTGTTACGAAAGAGACGCAAGGTAATATGCAAGATGCTGCTACAATAACACATGAAATCCAAACCCTAAAAGTGCTGAAAAGCAGAGATTTATATATTGATTTTCAGTCAAAGAAATCCCTGAAATAAATCTCTTAACTGCCCCCTTTTGCCCACTACAGCAAACTTTGCAAGACAAGTGACTTTTCTCACTGTACCGTGGAGTGACTGCAAATCAGGAAAACTCAGGATATTAGGGAAGTTATTCTGTGGTTAAATTCAAACTCTCCTATGGCCATTTTTTGGAAACAAAATCCAAGGAAAATTGTTCCCTCAGTCAGAAAAGGCAACTCCAGTGCAGCCAACCCTTCAAGACTACCACCCTGTTCCTCTTGGTTAATATAGATTTACAACTAACTACGCATAGGCAAGCACTGAAGCCACACAGGCAAAGGTGGTAAATATTTTTTCAATAGAACACCTCCGTAAAAGCACAGCTGTCAGCCATTTGCATTCTGTTTTTCCCTAACAACCACCTGAGAAGTTGCCCTGGATTACCAGTGAGTTAGAAGCTACTCAGGCTGCTAGTATTGCTCTTTTGATATACCATACCTGCTGGCGCCATTTGATCGAGTTCATAAAGATTCTGGAGTGAGGTTTCCACATCAGTAACAATGCTCTGTTGCACATACTCAAAGCTCTTTGCTTCATAAACATGGTAAGTCGCATTAGAGGGGTAGCTCACCGTTGTTTCTACCCTGTCAAAGTATCCAACATCAACTGTGACAATTTTCACCCCCAACTCCTCTAACATCCAGGCTGCCTCCATGATATTTTTTTTGGATCCAGAGGACGTGAAGACCACTACAACCTGTGGAGTGCCTTCATTGATCCGGCTTCCAGCACTATCCGTAAAAAAGGTTTCCTGCAAAAACTCCACGGCAATTCCATCCTGCGATGAGTCTCCAGTGAATGCAATGGTGCGCTGAATGTGGTCAAGGACCTCTTCTTTCTTTTCATGAGCGTTCAGCAAAAACTCCACCTGCCCTACACCATTAAACTGAGCTAGGCCAATCCTATACTCGTTAATCCCAACATCTAGCTGTCTGACTATTTGGGAGATTAAACGTTTTACTCCCTCAGATGCTGAATGCTTCATGGTCTCAGCGGAGTCAATAAGGAAAATAATATCAGCATATTGTTTTGCAAATGCTGCAGAGAGGAAAAAAATGTAATAAATGAGTTGCTGAAATACTGTCAACCTATATCCAGACCTGGCTTTGAATGTAATCTAAACAAGAACCTTTTCACTGATCTTCACAGTTTTAAGTTTGGATTTAAGGTCTACATTTACAACATACCATGAAACATGCTTTGCAATTACTGTAGAATTGTATTTTGAAAAATTAAACAAAGAACTCTAAAGAAAGCAACCCTCTAAAAAATGGCTTTAAAATGTCTTGAGAAACCTTTACACCTGACAGTATTTATATAGACAGAAGTTTCATCTTCGTCCAACCAAATCTTCTACTTACTACTTTGGGAGTGAGATTGTATGTTTTATCATTCCATTCTAGTGATATTTCATTAACCAAGGTCCTCTATATCACTGCTGGAATCTAGGTTGCATTTAAGACTTTGACCCAACTGAACACTTCAGAATAAACTCACCTTCCTAACAATCCCATGAGGAATTGTTCCAAAAGGCAGACAGACACTTTGAATATCAGAAGAGGCACCAGAACATTAATAAAATTATTCTAACTTCACTTACAGTCATTGGAAAGAGATACACATTTCAGGAGGGCAAGTCAGGTGCAAGTCAAATGAAACTGGGCCTAAACGCACCCTTCAGTATAACAGTTTATGATGGAAAAGGGGATTAAAACCAACTGTCTAACTACCAGTACAGACTCTAATCCCTAACTTTTTCTCATTGAGAGAACCACATTGACCTCTGCAAAACTAGAAAACAACATAATGTATTTATAATTTAAATTTTATATTTTAAATATTTATAATTGATATAAACACATTTTTGTTTTGATTTTAGTTTTGCTACCATGCCTCCTTTTATATATATATATATATATATATATATATATGTATATATACATATAAATTCCTCCAAAATACATTTTCTGTGAATTCTGCTGGTCAGCAAGTATACTGAAAGGATGGGAAAATATGGCTCCCTTTCATTTTTGAACATTCTAGGAGTGACAATCTCTTAACTAGGTTTTTGGAAGAATTAAGATAGTCACCAAAAGCATAGCTTGATTGAGAAATAATTCAGTTAAACTGTTCAATGACATCAAAACAAAACATTTTCTATAAAAGTCTCTACCAGCTCTAAAAACATTAGATTGAATCTATTTCATAGAATCTGTGAATCTGACCCTGATTTTCTTTGCAATACATTAAGGCTCTGCTTACAGAGAGCACCAAGTATAAGCTTAACTTCCTTTTTTAATAATTAAACCTCAATGACTTCAACACAGGCACTGAAACATGTTAAAAAGAACAGGGATGTCCATCCTGAACAGTGACCTAACTAAAATTATCCCCATTATTTTCAAGTGAGTTATATGACAGTAACGCTGGTGTAAAATAACATCAAAACCACATCCACTTTTCTATGCCTTTTCTCACAATTACACAGTATGAACAACTGAAATGGTACCACTATAAGGACAACTGCTTACCTTCAATCTGGCTTTCAATTGCAAAGCAGAAGTTTTTCAAAAGCCTTGTGGAGAGATCTGGAAGGTCATCGAAACTATCGATGCTATACAGATATTTATCAAAAGGTTTGCTGGCTATTTGCTGAAGCTCGGATGTATTCTGGACACCAACTCCAACAACATAAATGGAAATGCCTCTGTGTCTCAGTTTCTTGGCAGGCAATTCTACTTCATCACTGGATTCTCCACTTGTGATAAGAATCATTAACTGTGGGACATAAACCTTAGCTCTGCTACCAGCAGATTCATTGAAATACGTTGTGCTGACAAAATCCAGAGCTCTCCCTGTGTAAGTTTCTCCACCCTTATATGGTAAATTCCCAATCTGCTCCAGAACATTAGTTTTCGATAAATACTGATTCAGCAAGAACACTTGGTAAGTTTCATCACTGTATTGTGCCAGCCCAACTTGGACTGCATCATGGCCGATGTCAAGACTTGAGACCAATGAGGAGAGGAATTTAATCACTTTCTGAAAGTTTTCCTGGGCAACACTTGTTGAAGTATCCACTAAAAAGACAACATCTGCCAACGTGGCTTTTCTGCAAGCTGCTCAAGGGAGATGACATAAAAGAATGAATTATTCATGAGCAAGGAAGAGCCAAATGTACATTTTATTGTTCATGAAATAAATTCTGTGTTTTGTGTTTCTGCCTTTCCATTCCTCCCCTCAGCTCTTCCCCCCCCCCGCCCCCCCCCCCACCATTATTTTAAATATTTTAAAGGTAGCCGTGCTCAAAATTCATCAGTTAAGAGTTGGTATTATTGACAGCTAGTTAACAACATATGGAAGACACAGGAAGTTAAAACCTATATTTTGGCAACACACTGCAATTCTATATGCTTTATCTACAAAAAATAAAAATAAAAAAGCTGAAAAAATTGCTCTTTCAGGATATATCATAGGCAACCTGTGCAACTGGTCCGGTTACCTCCTCTACAAAAGTACAAAGCATTTGCAGAATATGGTGGGAGAGTCACTGCAGATCAGCAAAATCTTCCACTTCATAGACATCAGTTGGTTTACCCTCTATTTCTTGAAGCTCAGGCAAAGCAGAATTTGTAATGCCTACAGCATACACTGTGATGCCTACATCCTCACCTGCTGTGGCTAGGTTTTGAATATTATCTTCAGCTTGTCCACGTCTCATTTGAGGAACCCCTTCTTTTTTTTCTTTCTTTTTTTGGTTACCAGCATTTGCTATGAAGTCATTCCCTAGCATTAATTGAAGGGTGTGCCCAATTTTGTTGCCTCCTTCTTTGTAATGTAATTTCTGTATCTTCTGTAAGGTACCATGTTGTTACAGTAAGTGTTCAACAAGAACTCACCGCCTGGCACATCACTGTATTGAATCATGTCAATACAGATTTTGTCTTCCCTAATATCAAACCCATTGACCATTGTGCACAAAAAGCCTTGCAAAATCTTGGAGTTCTTTGTCCCTATACTCCAAGATCCACTTGCCAGGAAGATAATGTCTGCTATAGAAGCTTTCCTACAGACTGAAGAAACATTGTTTAATTTCCCTGTTTTCCTACAGAATGTGTAATCGAATAAAATTGCAATTTTGCTTCCTGTTTGCTTTTCAGAATCCGAGACCTATTGGTCTTTTGCAGAAAAATCTTCCATCCATCCTAGTAAATTTTCAGCATTCATTAACTCCTTCTTTTCCCCTGTTCTTCAAACAGGGTGTCTGAGACTAAAAACAAATTTTAATGAGCTATTGCACATTATTTTTCTGTTTTTCAGACAACTCTCCTAACCTAGTATAAATATATGCTTCATAAAAATGTATCATATCATCCCTAGTTAAACAAAGAATAAACTGTCACCAGTTCTTCATCTTTCTCTTCAGAACTGGATACACATGGGAAAAAGAATTGCTATGAATTTGAAGAGACTTTTCTTTCATGTATTACCAGTCTGCTGTGCATCCATAGAGCAGAAGGTGCATACAAAGAGAAGAACCAGAAGAGGTTTCCAGTTATCCATTTTGAATGTCTCCCTAGAAAAACAAACACAGTAAGAAATACAGAGCATTATTTCCTCAGAAAAAGTTTACTAATTGTGGGGAAAATGTAAAAGCACATTTTATCAACATCATGGAAGCTTTCTAGCTGTATACATTCAAAGGAACACTTTAAATTCATGTTTTCTTCCCTCAGGTTGTAACAAACATGTTTTGAACACAGAGCTGTTAGCTTGACACTGATGTACAGGATAGAACTGAAATGAACCGTTCACAGACATACTGTGTTCTGATTCATACAGCTATATTTACCGCAATCCCAAATTCAAGTGAAAGCAGGCTATTCACAAGGCAAGATTAACGGGAATTAAGCTTCCAAGATTCCCTGCTAGCCTTGATATTCCCCATCCACACATTATTTAAAAGAAAATTTTGGTGGCTGCCTCTATATAAGATAGACATAGATAGGAACAAGCGTTCATTTACATATTAAATATGCCAGTTGGCCGGTAACGAAGACACTTGGCATATAATAAAGCCAAAACTCAATGCTAATGGAAATGGGAATGAAAAATCTCAGCAAGAAAGTACAAAATTAAGCCACATTAAGCTTAAGCATACTAAACAATGAAGAACACAGTTTTGAAAAGCTTTCAATTGTAAAACACATGTACACTAAATAGTTTAAAGAATAAAATAAAATAAGCCAGGGCATAATGGTGGTCTCTGTTTCATTTCCTGTCTTTCTTAATAATACCTAGCACTTGCTTGTATTTTTTAAATGTTACTTAGCTGACATGTTCATGGGAATACCCACCTTAATCTCCAGATTTTCCTTCTGGGAAGAGGCCTTACATCCTATCTGTCAACTGACATAACTCAGATATTATGTTCAAGCGTGTTTGAAAAAGACATTCCATTATATGACTGAATTGACTGAAAAAGGCATTCCATTGGGGTTACCCTAAGAATCTCATACTTAATATACAGCTTGCACTAGAGGCATATTTGAAAAATGCATGGCTACTTTATGTTCTACCATCTGTGTACAACAAAGTTTTATACCAATCACTGCTGAACTACCAGAAGTATAGAATGATCCAAACTCTGCTTTGTCTCAGGCTATTGTTTGAACCCGTTGGCCCATCCTGGCAGACACTCAGAACAAAGAGATAGCTTGAGCTACTTATATTTGAGGCTCAGGTTTGACACAGAGTATAACTTCAGTAGACCCTGGATCCTGGATTTCTTTTTTTTTTTTTTTTCCTTAAAAAAAAAATAAAAATCAGGACTTCTGGAACTCTGATGAGAGCAATTCATCTATAATCTAATTTCAGAGCTGACTTGAACACAAACTTCCCCAGCATCTGTCTCTCTGACATTGTTTTAAGGCCTAACATCTATGCTGGATTGGATACTGCCTAGACTTTTTAGTAATAGAGAGGAAAATGTATGAGAAGACACAAAAGCAATCAGACAGCAGGCAAAAAACAAGCCAGATCATCCTCCCAGCAGCTGGAGGGATTCCTAGGCACACTCATTGGAATCCAAAAGCATCTTTCTCAGAAGCAACCCCTCTCAGTCATGGGTAAATTCCTGTAGTGAAATGATGAGGAACTGAATCTATAAAGAGGGAGAGGATATTCAAGATATGGCTACAGCATAACAGCTCAATCCACACATTAAATTTCTCAATATCTTCAGAGTATGTGCTGGGGGCAGGATATGTACATTTACGTGCATATTACTTCTCTTTATTTCTGTCACTTTTGTTTGATGAACATCTGCTTGCCACTAGCGTCCAAAAAAGTAATACCAGAATAAAGATCCATCTTGCCGAATCCCTTATCTTTGACAACAGCTACTAGATTAAGGAAAGAGTATAAAAAGAAAGTTAAGCAATGCAGGGATATTCTCCCTTCTCCATGGACTGTTTCAAAGGTTTTTAGGTTACGTTTGGGTGAAGAACACACTTTCCACAAGTTCTTCTAATTTCTTTTGAAACCAGCTGCAGTTTTATATTACTGAGCCAATTTGATTGTTTATCGTATTCTCAACATCAGTTATGTTCTACTGGAAAAGCAAGTCAAGTATTTGTGAAAAGAATGTTAATGACCAAATTCTGCTGTTAACACTTCATTACACTGGCTTTTAAATTATATCTTGGATCTGCAAACACAATTCAGTGGAAAAACCGCAGCTGGTCTTACATCATAGCATGAGATTAAGTTCCAAGTTCCTAAATTAATGGCATGCAGTATTATTGTAGGTCTTGTAAATAACAAAAAGCAATGAATAAAAATAATCTGCTTGAGTTTGTATTCTACCCTTAGGCAAGGACAGAACATCGTTTCCAGGTATCATGACATTAAGCCACATTCTAGTTCTTGGAGGGTTCTTTGGAATGTCTTGGAGGAGCAAAAAGCCACATCTGCTGTATTTCAGGACAGCTATCACATAGGGACACTTTACCTCTTACTAGTACTGTAGTACTACGCAGAGATTCCAGATGAAACTGGGGTCCCTATGCACCAGCAGGTGTTCCAGGTACTATACGGTCCTTAAAAAGGACAAGGGGAAAGCAAAACTGGATTTTGCACTTTGTGGAAAACTTCTTCAATGTCTCTGCATATTGCAGTTTTCATTAATAAGCACTTCTACGAAAAGGAAAAACTGTGATATGTCATATACAAAACCATACCAAATAAAAATGTTTTGTGATCAAAAAGCCATCTTCATATTTAAATTTTACTTAAATTTTCTGTATATATCCCTGATAGTTACAGACCCTCTTGAGTTCTCCCTGATCACTTTGACAGATTTTATTACTGGTTATCTATGTTCACTACTCTGCATCATTACATTGGCCTTTTTTACATGTTAATTAGCAAAAAGCTTAAATGGAGACAGTTAAATATTTTAATGACTTCCAAAATAAAAAGAATCAGTACTCATTAGCGTATTGTGTATATCTCCTTTTATAGCAAAGTAAATGCACCAAAGCAGTAAGCATCTAGAACTATATGATTTTTAATAAAATGTACACACCTCTCTCAACACAGCTAGAAAACACCTATTCAAGGGCAGAAAAATAAACACTGCCAGTAATTCCAAAGTTTTACTTTCCTGTAACTACAGTGGTGGAAATTTTTAGAGCAAAACACTGAGTTTGTGAAAAACTCAAGGGCACTAATATCACTGCATTTCGGGTGCATATGACTGCCTGCCGTCACATATGCAAAATAGAGTTGCTGTGTTAGCAAGGGGCTAGACTTTCCACAGTAATGTAACCATTCAAATTTTGTACCAAAGTCTAGCCCTTGCTGTTACACAGTAAGATACACAATAATCAGTGGCTATTGAGCTATGCAACTATTTCTACACTTCCTAACAGCTTTAGTCTCTGTTGAAATCTTCCAGCTTCTTCCAACTTTATGACTCACAATCTTCCCTGCTCTTACGGTCAGATACCCTGTGCCTGAAAAACTTCTACTTTCACTAAACAGTGAGAGCAGAAGGGAAGCTGTTACCCACTTGCTCTTTATTTTTCCCTTCAGTAGCCCATATTGAGATAAGTCCACTACAGGCAAATTCTTTAAATACACAGTTACACTGCAATTTTAAAACACGTGCAGACTAATTTCCCTACTTGTACCATTTATTTGGCTTTATCTTCATAAAACTACATGAACTTCCAGTCATAGGCTACATGCTGCATAAACAGAAGTACTTTTTGCCTCCTATGTGCATTCTTCAATATTTGCTAAACAAAAACAAAAGTAATGGAATGGAAACCTCAAGTCATACAGCTCAGATACTACAGATCAAACCTTAAATTACTCAGAGACATGCAGTGTCACTGAGCATTACCAATTCTACATATTAAGCTAGCAAAACGTTAAGATGAAAACTTATTTGAACATAACACTGTATATCTTTGGCTACCAAAACACATACATCAGTAGTTAATTATATAAATACATATAGGTATAATCTATGTAAGATGTTAAGACAGCAATTACCACTTTAGTGCTATTTTATGAAAAGGCAGGGTGACAATTATTAAAAGCCCTGAGAAACCAGTATAAAAGTTGCATATTTTACAGCATATTTTAATGTCAGCATTTTTCCTTCTTGTTTGTTCTCAGAGATTCACCCATACAGATACAATAAATTTCAAAGGAAGAAACAGATCAACAGTACTTCTAAATTCTTTAAATTCTTCACGAGGATTAAAAAAAGAAAAAATATAATTGCAAGTAATCAGCTACTGTCCCAGTTTAATCTTCAGTTGCTTCAGTGTTTTATGCACTTAAAGCCATTCTCTAGATTATTGCTGCCAGGGAGAAATGCACAGTTAGATGTAAATATACATCTGAAGTGCATTATCATAGATATTTTGAGGCAACATCTGTTTTTCACCTATGATTTATAATAACCATGCTGCATGTAGGATCTTCCTGCACACCCTGATGTAGGGGTATTTTCCCTCTTCTATTTGCATATATTAAGAGAAAGAACACAATCTTCCTTGCGACAATTTCAAATCCCATCTCTGTCAGTGCAAAGGAATATGATCATGTAGCTTTTTCTTACCTACCGAAGCACCCCTGTTAGATTTCTCCAGATTTTCATTCTGGTTTCATTTCTTCTGAAGTCTTTTGGAAAAAAAAAAAGAAAAAAAAGAGTCCTGGAGTAGAGCAGACAGACAGCTTTGCCTCACACGCCCCTTGGTTATTCCTTTCTTCCTAACCCTTTTCTCTCACTGAAGAGAATTTAAAGCCTAGATTCCATCTGTATGAGTTCCCAGTTTCACCAAACAGCAAAACCAAGAGAAATTCGTCCTGCCCCCGCACCTGACTACTCTCCTCATATGTCCACATACTGAACTTTAACCACTGAGACACAGTAATACCAGAAGAAAGACAAATGTGGTTGTAGGAGTTATGCAAAATATTTACAGTGAGCTGACATTTGGAAAACAAAGAAATCTTTTTATCAGTTATGTCCTCTCTACACATTTTTTTTTTCTCCTATGAGTACATTATCTTTTTGTTAGCATTGAAATGTCTCAGGAAAGATGCAGCTTCACCTATTCCAGATTTTTCACAAGAAAGCTGGGTTTTCTAATGATTCCAGCTACAGTCCCATGGCCAGACACTGATTCAAGCATGGAGTCCCAGGGCGACTTACCTGACTTTGGAGGTCAGTGTGATCAGCAAAAAGTTCCAGATGTTCCAAAGGGTGCTTTAATTCAGAAGGGCTTAGAAGCCACAACTGGAAAAGGTGCGGCTATAAGAATTGAACACCTCCCATGTACACACACATAGGGTGCTAATTTATGGTTGTAATCAATAACATCTATATATATATTTATATGTATTTCACAGCAAGGTAGATTTGTCTCCTACTGCGGGCTTTATTAAGAGAGTAAAGGAGGTCACAAGAGCTCCTTAGCATGAGGAGTACTTTTCACAAATCAGGAAGTCCTTACGGAGCAGGACATGCATTTGTTATCATTTTTCTTCTCTCCTTCCTATCAGCCCTGGCTTTAAATCTACTTTGGATATGACACATAGTAGCATGGCAACACCAAGAATCAAGTTTGCATATGGAAAAGAATACAAAGGTGACCGATAAAAAAGCATTAAAGCAGGAAACTAAAACCATTTGTCAGGTCTTGTAAAATATGCCAGCTAAACTCTGCGGATGATACAAATAACTTGTAATATCCTTGCCAGTTCCTTTGACTGGAAGGTAGACAAAGGTGAACAGCAAAAGGACTAAAAATATCAACTCTTTACCTGCACGTGCTTCACTGACTCATTTAGTAAAGGATATTAAGCGATCTAAGCACAAACCTTTCATTCATAAAAGCAGCTTCTCAAAGCCAAAAGTGCTTAGGAGACCTAGCAGATGTGACTCTCTTGCTCCAAGGAATACAGAGTGGGAAAGCATCTTATACACAGGACTAAATACTCAAACCCAGTCTCAGCTGGAAAAAAATAATTCTATAAAAAGTCTTGCTTTGGAATAGCAATAACATAAGTCACCTCACATCAAACTACCACAAAGTGGGGAGTTCAAAATCAAGGGCAACACTTGATTTCAGTTCAGAATGCTAGAACACTAGCTCAGTTCACAATGAATGCTACAGAAGTCTTTGAGGCACCAGTACATGACCTACTAACATACGTACCTTTGAAGTAGGACCCTACAATAGCAAGATGCAGATTCTTATTTTAAAAAAGCTTTAAGCAAGGAAACTGTGACCTTGCAAAAGACATAGATGTAAAACCTACGTATATATCACATGGCTTTAAAAAAAAAAAAAAAGTCATTTCATTTCTAATTATGGAAATCATGTCATTTTTTACCAGAATCTACCACTTTTGATAGGAGGAAAAACTGTTGTTTTGTAGCTAAAGATGTGAAGCACATCTCTTTCTCGCCAGTTCTAGGCACTGATTTTAAAGTAAATAAAATTTAAGTAAAACTTTCACTGAGATGCAAAAAATACATACCCTGCAATAGGAAACAAAGTAGGATGCTGTTCATTTTAATATCTCCTCTGAAACTTTGCAGTGGTTTTCTCATAGTAACAACTCTTGGAAAACTGAGAAAGCAACAGCACCTTTTCTTGTCCTATTTTTCCTTAGTGCAAACCACCAAAGCAACCACATCATCCGTAATTAGTTCAAAACTCATCATGTCTTGACAAATGAAACGTCTTTCTGATAGCAACAAAGCAGAGATTTTAGCCCGAGGATATTACAAAAGCAGTGTCCACTTTTTTTTTCTTTTTTTTTAGTAATACTGCAAAACCAAGCTTTTAAATGCTGAAATAACCTCAAACAAACAAACAAAAATATTTCAAAGAGATTAAAATACATACCAGTGTTCTCAAAAAACATATCAATGTTCTCATTCTCTTTAAAAAATTTTAAAAATGAAGAAAAAATAACCTAATTAATTGAAGCATTTTTATTTAAATGGAAGAAAGCATTCTGACAGCATATAGTTCTGCCATGCTTTCTCCAATCTAGTCTAACTGACATTATCTCAGTACTAGATATCCCTGACATTGTGCAAGCACATCTCTAAGAGTAATATAACAAAGAGAACACAATCCTAGGTCGCCCTTTTTTAGAAAAAGGTTAGTAAGGTGAGTCACGGAAACCGAGAAAGCTCATGTGCTTCCAAAGTTATCTGAATGAGGAAGAACAGCTCTTTTACCTAAAAGTGAAAATCCTTGGCCCAAAGTGCACTCCACTTCTACCTGCATGACTTCACACAGCCTCATAGCTGCTAGGTGATTAAGTTAGAAACCAGAAGAAAGAGCAGACCCTGCCACAGACTTTAAGAGAAAAGATGTGCTCTGTTAAAGTTTGTTCCACTGATACATGCTTGGCAGATTGACTGTAGCATAGGACCTGACTCCAAATGCCTTGTAAACAATTAGGGAAAGTAGAGTAACTCAAAGTCAGGAAGTTGCTGATAGTAGGAGCCACAGAGGATGGCTTAAAGCAAAGAAGCACACCACAGTTTGTGCTGCTTGGAACGTCCTCCTGCCCCCTTTTAAAGTCCACAGGAGTTTTAAAATTTGTTTCCAACTGTAAATACAGAAACAATATAGTATAACACTATAGGGTTTGAATACAATAACTCAAAATTACTCTAATCACTGAACCTTACATAAGGAACGTGATTCAGGCAAGAGATCCAATAGCCTGCCATGGCGATTAATGTGTTGTTCTAATCTGTTGTAGTATAAAAGTGCCTGATTACTTGACATGCAAAACATAGCATCTCCCTGCTGTTTTGTTTAGAATCTAATGACTCTGTACTAAACATTTTCACCAAAATATTTAGACTTCCGTATAACACAGCACTTCTTTGCCTGGAACTACCTAAACAGTGTATCTGATAATTCTCCTTAGTTGCAGGTTATAAACTACATTCCAGAACTCTGAACAGTCTTCCCTGCACTGTAATTCAGGTACAGCCTGCTCTAAGGTCAAATCCTTTGGAAAGGCAATTGCACAACTACTTTAGAGTTTTGTTACCACCGAGCCACACATCTAGATATTGCTGTTCTTGTCCCATTCAAGAAGGATTCTTCCGCATGGCTTAGCCTTAAAATATATATTGCATAAATTAAAATGTATACCAGCACTAGCCAGCCCATGTTATACTTTTTGCATAGATTTCCAAGGTTATTACACATAATCCTGTACAGGAATTTTCCTAGTTGGAAGATAAAATACAATATTGAAGGACTGATGCCAAATCATTTCTTGCAAGTACTTTACAGTACCCACCTGAACTACTAACCAAAGACTGCCTCATCTTATGCCCACTGACACCAGCTAGAGTTTCAGTCTTGAAATAACAGAAAAGTCCGGAACTCTTCTCAAGGAATAAAAGCTTTCTTTATGCCAGCCCCATTTCAACTGCAAAAAGGCCCAGTTCCGTATTTCCAACATTATAACACTTTGGCGTTGGTGTGAATATGCAATATTACATTAAAGTGTATTTTCTTCTTCCCTTTATAGGAATGGAAAAGTTCTGCAGCAGTGCCTTACAAAAGCAGTATCCACAAGTACCCTAGAGATTAAATTCCTAGAGATTTGTTCTAAAGATATAACTAATAGCTGTGAAACATGCTGTTTCTTTTTTCCAAAGAATGATAGAGAAAGTGTGCTATGTTTGAGATTTGTGACATTATCCAATTTTAAAAGTTGCAAATATGCACAATTCAAAGCATACTTTTTCACGGCCCTTCTCTTAGGTAATATCATTTTAGAGTCTTTTTTTTTTTTTTAATCTAATCTTCATGTCTATAATGCTTTTAAAGCATCATTCTGTGAATAAAGCAGAGGTAAGCATCCTCTGGAATCACTAATTTGTAATAAAGGGCAATTACTAAATTTTCACCTTCAGTCAGGAACAACAGAGCTGCTATCAGTGTACTTATCTTTGTTCTAGGAACTCTTCATACTCCTACTTTGAGGTAGAGAGTATTTACTCCTAGGTTAGAAAAGGACCATGGCTACAGAAGTCCATTCATGTGAGAACAGATGAAAGCCTATTCCAAAATCTTGATATATCTTAATGTTCAAAAACAGCTTTGAGTTTTTCACAAGTTCAAGCAGAGGTGTATGTGTGCTTAAATGGAATGATGAAAATGATCAAAGGAGGCTGCTTCAGTTGATTTATGGAGATAAAAATAGGTATTTGTTACTGAAGAACTCGTGAAGAGGCAAGTGTTTTCTCTTCAGAGCACTTATTTAACTAAAGAAAGCTTACATAGCTTATGCAGAATTGTCCAGCATGAATTTAAATTTGTGGATCATTTCCATCAATGCCAGTTTTGAAGTTTCCCCGTGCAATGTTTCCAAGAGTCTCTCTTTAAAACAATACTATGTATATGAGGTCATATCTGCTATAAGGATGTCGTAGATTCCACTATGATT
Organism: Cygnus olor; assembly: GCF_009769625.2. Classification (NCBI taxonomy): domain Eukaryota; kingdom Metazoa; phylum Chordata; class Aves; order Anseriformes; family Anatidae; genus Cygnus; species Cygnus olor. The sequence continues at coordinate 45,193,541 of NC_049170.1, read as the reverse complement.
ATTCATAGGAAGCAATATTCTTTTTTGTTAAAGGAAGGCTGGCAGAAGAACAATATACTATGCTAACACAATCAAAAGAACTGCAGCTAGATCACACATTAGTGTCTCCTACCTCCAAAGAGGCCAACTTGACTGGAATAAATATTATTCGATGATTATGATATATCAACTATAAATGTGTGTGTATTTGTATTGCAGGGAATCAAGGTAAGAAGGGAACTGTATCCTACAGTATTCAATAGTCAAAAACCAGTGATAATGGTGTTTTCTCTGCATGTCTTCTTGCAGCCAAATCATTAGTGTTATTAATGAAACTAATAAACTGAGAACATTGTTTTAGTCCAATATTTTTAATCAGCATTTAATGACAATATAGAAAGTACCTAAAGGTGATCGTGTCTGTGTCCAGTTTCACATGCAACTCTAGAAGGAGTTAAGTGGATTAATCATTCCTGTGGATGAAAAAGAAGTCAGACTAGACTAAACACAAGCCAAGATGAGCTGTATTGGAGGAAAAGGGAAAAAAAAAAAAAAGGGAACAGACTGGGACATGAAAAAATCTGCTTGTGCACTGCATGAGAAAAGTGTAAGTCTCCAGGATACAGCGGATGGAGTGGATAGCAAGAATTTATGAATATAGTGAAAAAGTAGATTAGGGCTAAGTGAACAAGGGAGAAAGACACAAACAAGGAACAAAATCTGCTGAAGCCAGTGGGACACCCAACTGAGGACTGGAGAGCTGTGGTGGCAGGGAGGATATACTGACAGGGTTTTAACTTGCAGAGTGAGAACTGGAATTGACTGGGCAAAGAGAATGACACAGACAAAATGGGAGAAGAATGAAAACCAGAAGAAACTGCATTTAGGAGCTAATAGTGAAGAAAAATTGAGCTAGGACTAGAAGAATGAGGTGAGAAGGGGAATTTGGACCAGCTGGATAAGGAGGTTGAGATAATCAGAGTGGTGGTGGGGAGACAGGTAAATCTGGTAGCTGCAGGGACAACCCAGAACACAGGGATCTCAGTAGGCACAGAACAAGAAAAAAGAGTTTAGAATACAAAACAATAAAAAAAGAAACTATATCCAGGTGAAGAAAGATAAATTAGGCTGGTTAGGTAGGTAGAGGCAGGAGAACAACTCAAGAAACACATCTCATTGCATACTTACAAGAAGCAAAGCCTGATTCCTGAGCAGTTGCTTAAAAAATTGTCTCCATTGTTCAATGAGTAATTTTAGGCCTTTTTCACTGAATAATAATTAAATTCTGCCCAGAATACTACATTATTTACACTTCCGGAAGCTTTACTGCAGCAGTGCTTTACAACAGAAATTTGTAACCATCACTTTGTCTTGCCACATCACTTGTGAAATGATGGTGCTTTTTGCTTCATTTTATTGATGGGAGACAAAGAACCAAGTCGTTAAAGACAAAAATACCTGGTATTATGGTGCGCCCAATTTCAGGTGTGACATTTCAGAATACCTAGAACTCAAAGCACAGCTCTTACTGACCTCAGTTACAATCAGACTCCAGGGTACAAAATCAGGCATGCAGAGAAGAATAAACAAGAAACACCTAGAACACACAATTGATGACTACCTGCAAAGTCATATGTCATATATAATTTGTCATTATTATACAGGAATGCCTTGGCATGTACAAGAATATCATTGGAGTCTCTAAAGTAGCACCTAAGATGCTGAACTCTCTTTAGAGCCCCGTTTCATTTGTTGCAATAAATGAAACAAGAATTGTGCACATAACCTCATTTTCTACATTTTTTGTGTTAATCTTCAAAGTAAGTTCTTCATGTACACTGAAACTTCTGTACAAAAAATATATTGAGATAATGTACAGTTAAACTCTGCATATGTAATTCATACTGCATACGCACATGGAGTCAATCATGGAAATTTGGCCTCTACAACACCACAAACAGAACAAACCGTTGCCTTAGGATCACACAAAATAAAACAACAAATTTAACAACATTGTTTTTCCTCCCAAGTTTTATTAAGATTTCCCAGCCAAAGTTTCAAATTAAGTTTACCATATGCCTTTGTTTATTGTCCATGTAAAAATTCTAATCAGTACATTATGTTTCTACATTTTAATTTTGCTTTGGAAGGCTGTAGGTTCAGTTCAGTTGCAAAAGGCCTTCTAAAGAAATACCTCTATTACTCCTTGTGCCAGGAAAGCTTGAAAAAGAAACACCATGTGAAGTCACTCTCTGTATTGCCCCAACACAGTGACACACTGGCTGCAATCCAGCCCCTTTTCAAAGCATGCTAATTACTTCCAAGCACTGAACGTTGAGATAATGGGATTCTCTGAAAGCTGAGCATGAAAGTGGATCCCAGGACAACTTGGTCTCAACAGGTAGTGAATATCCCTTCAACAAAAGACAGAAGCAATCATGTAGCCAAATCTACCTGGAGTTGTTCTGGGTAAGAAAAATGCTTGTACACGCTGTGGAAATGTTCGAGATGTCTCAGAATCATAGAATCATGGAATATCCAAAGTTGAAAGGACCTCACAAAGATCATCAAGTCTAGATCCTGCCTCCATACAGGACCATCTGAAAATTAAACCATACATCTGAAAGTGCTGTCCAAATGTTTGTTGAACTCTGTCAAGCCTGGTGCTGTGATCATTTGCCTGGGGACCACACACAAATTTTTCTCCTACAATGGTGAATGGCATCTCTGTAGCCCTTCCATGTCACTTGACCTTGCTTCCAGCATCCAGACACTTTCCTTTTCCACCTAAGCTTTAGGAGATCCCTGTTCAGCCAAGCCGAGTTTCTGCCCCACCTGACTTTGGAATTGCCTACTCCTGCACTCTTAAAAGGTAAGCAGTTTCCCAGGGGACCTTACTAACTAGTTCTCTGAGCAGCCTGAAGTCTGCTGTCTCCATAGCTAAGGTCAAAGTTTTGCTGGCAGTTTTTCTCCCATCACCAAACAAACTCAACTACTACATGGTAAAAAAGACAGCCACCAATCACCACTTAACTCGTAAGACCCTCTCTGCTCACATACAACATATCTATAGGGGCACCATAACTAATCAGTTCCCTTAGTACCTGTACCAAGAAGTCATCTTCAACGTACTTTAGGAATTCCCTGGACCTATTTGTATCACCTGTATGGTATTCCCAGTTAACACCTGGAAGCTCGAGTCACCCATAAAGACAGGACAGCTGACAGAGATATCCTTAATTCTTTATAAAATAATCCATTGGTGTCATTATCCTGGCAGGGTGGCCTATAGAAGTCTCCCACAACATCTGCTTTATTTGTGTCCCTTAATCCCTACCCAGAGGCTCTTAGTTTTGTTGCCAACTGAAAGCTCCATACAATGCAACCCCTCCATCACATACATCACCACCCTCACCCTTGCCTGCCCTACATATCCCTCCTGAAGAGATTATAACCATCCACCACAGCACAGTCACAGGACTCTTCCCAACAAGTCAGATTTAAATTGGAAGGAAAATGCTGAAAGTTCACTTGCCCAGTTCAAAGATACTGACTTAAGACAAAATTCCCTGAGAATAACCAAAGGAGAGAGAGCAAAAGCCTAGATCTTAGAGAGGAAAAATACATATAATTTGAAAAAAAAAATTGCTTCACCTTGTATAGTATCAAAAATAACATTCTTCCTATGCATCTTATCACTTAGTTGCACAATACCCCAAACTTGTGCTCATCAGGTATATATAGTAAATAGGACTTCTCTTTCTGATTCTTTAGATAATGGATTGGGGATGGAAAAGAACAACACTTACATTGTTTCCTTTGGGGTTTATATTTTCCCTTATCACCTTTTTACAATGTGCTCATAAAATGGAACATTTAAAAGGAAAGAAGTCCTGGATTCCTACTCCCTACTAATTACTCTAGTCCCAGGATACAAAGTGTTTTGAGTGTTTTATGAAGGAATTCAAGGTCCATTTGTTTTTTAAAAAAAATACTTGGAAAAACGTAAACAGATTGACCAGCAGAATGGCAGCAGGCACGGTGTCTGTAACTTTATGCACGTCCATTATAATAGGTATGACTTAGCAAAGAACAGTCCAACCTCACTGCACTCTTCTCCTTCATACTCCCGGACGGCCCCCTATCATTACATCTAAAAATTTAGCAAGTTTACAGCTTTCATAAAAGCTAAGAGATATCCTTCCTGGATATGTTCTCTGGAACTCCTCTGCTTTTTACAGTTCCAAGAACAACACACAACTAAGAAACAAACGAACTGTGGCAGCTAAGCTATTGACAATTTTTCTGAGCATTTAAGATGCCACTAACTCAAGATCAGTCATATGCCTGATCATCAGGACCAAAAGAATACAAAGATGTTTCATGCATTGTCCTGAGCCTCACATCACCATGTCCTTATCTGCTGGTACCCAGGATTAGGCTCAATTTTGGAAACTGTAATCATAAATAGAAAGAGTTGGGAGTGAACCCTCAGTCTCAAATCTGCATTTCCTACTGTAAACACTGAGCATAGTCTAACACTGCCCTATAAATCCATTTAGGGGATTTTAGTGAATGTAATGCATCTCCTACTCCGCTATGATGCAGTGGTATGTTTATTATAACAACTATGCAAATACTCGCGCTATTTACTCCTAAGCTAAATTGTAGTCAAAATAGAGTGCAGATGTCTAACATGCAACACTAAAACAATCAAGCCTATCCATATTGTTTTTTCAGTGCAATTCATGTTCAGTTTTTCTCTGGTACCTGTGAAGATCAGCAAGGTAAGGGACATCTTCAGCTTTCACTTCTCTTGTACCAGTATTGACATTCCAAAGGATTACAAATTGTTACAAGAATATCTCTGAAATCTTAAGTTCAGGTAAGTATCATTTCAAAACTCACGGTCTCTCCAACTCCAGTGATGTTCTTTTCTCAACTAGCTAAAAAGAGCAAGGTAAGCAAGCTATGACAATGCTCTACAGGACTGCCTGACCTTAGGCCCACCATGTTCAACTTGAAAGGGTGGGAGTGGTGAGCTGTACTATGGAAGTAGTCTTGCAGTCAAAAATCACCTTTTTTTTCTTGTGCAGGTGTTTCTCGGTTTTATCACTTCCTTAAGCCAGTTCATCACTGAGCTGCAAGATGTACCTGTGCCTATTGACACATGATAATGAGACAAAGAAGAGAGGAACTATGGGGACCTGTGAGGAAAGGGAAGCTTTTTTTAAATCACAATTATAGCAAAAGTATCTCTCTAAAGTAAAATCTTCTGCGACACGAACTATCAAAGCTTTACTTATGTGACACATTCTACACATCGCCATACAAATAAGGGAGAACACGTCTCTTAAAAAAATACTGTAAAATGTTACAACAGTTTGATAACAAGGTTAATTACACACTGCAGCTCTTCAGAAAGCAGTGGCCCTACCATATGATAGCCTGTCATATTTTCTACTCCCTGAACAAATCCACATCTCAAGCAGCCTGTGGTGAGGGTTCTGGAATCTAACAAAAAGCCTGTTTTCAATCACTAAATGTTTTGAAGGATGTAATTCTTTCCACAGTGAAATACAAAGCTATTGAAACTTCATAAACAAGCTCTAATACTCTAATTTTGAAATTGTGCCAAGAATCAAAGCATGCTGTCTGAATACAGCATTTATACAATGTATAGAAGAAGGATGGAAAACCCCTGACTTTCTCTCTTCTGTTTTTCATTTTATTTTTAACTTGCTTTAACCTACAGCTGTGTCATCTTTTTTTTCCAGGAAACATCTTCTGTATCAGTCTCAAAACCCCCACACATTTTGTTCTCTTTCCTTTTATAGCTATCAGCTGTCAGGGAAGATCATTAGCAATTTTTTTCTTTTTCTCCACAATTTATTTCCGATCCAACATATCCCTGGGGATATGAATCGGCAAAGCTCCACTGAATTCAATGCCACAGTTTACAGTAGATGAGGATCTGGCCTTCAGATGGGGCTTTTATTTCAACTTTTGCAGTAATCTTTCCTTGGAAAGAAAAAGAAAAGCCAACATATTTTGGACTACCTGGCTGCTGACAATGAGTAAGTACTGTACAACAGACTCTACTGCTCACAAGGTACTAGAGAGATCTTTTAGTTCAGTTCCAGTGGAAGAAATATTTAATAGAGAAATCCATCCTTCCTAAATGCAGTTTCTGAAAAAGGTGTAAGAAACAGGGCTAGATGCAGCCATGATGTGGATGAGATGGCAATTCCACTACAACCAATGCTAATACTGAAAGAAAGATCACATAGTTGAGGTTCCTGTTGAGTCTCTCTTTCCCCATCAAAGAGCTCTCTCTACACAGTGTGGACTACAGCATGCCAAGTACTGGGACGATAGTTCAGTTTCTTTGATAAAACATAGGTGGCTTACTTTTAAAAAACAACAACAAACACAATCAAACCACTTCTTCTAGTCTGCTGGCAGAAGCATGACAGTCTGAATGATATAAGCAATATCAAGTCTTCTTTTTTTTTTCCTAATTGGAAAAAATCCTATCATGACATTGATTCCAGACCCCAAATTATAGGTTGTCCTTCTTCATAACTCTACTTTTACACTCTGCATAATTAATCCATCAGTGCTGTAATCAGTGACAAGTTAAATTTGGAAAAAAAATGCCACTAAATTTATAATCCTGAGGGCTGGTCATGAGAAAAACTAGATGATCTACCTGAAAATTTTAAGAATGCAGCAAAAGAGGACTAAATGATAGCAAATAGACAATGTCTCGGACTGAAACATCCTCCTCATGGCTGCACATTCACACAGGTACACTTCTGCAAGTCTAGTATTTTTGTACTCTACTGACACCATACTGTGGGTTTTTTTCCCCACTAGTCTGAGCAGCTCTTAGATGAAAACTGCTTTCAAGGTAGCTGCACAAACACTTGTACACATACACAAAGAAGTACACTTAAGCAATTTTTTGTGCATTCTGCAGGTGTTTTACAATGAAAAACAGGTCTCAACAAACGAGGTACAGTACTGCTAAGAAATTAAATATTAGACTTAGGGACTCTGCAGTTATCCAACAAGATCTGTTCAAGATCTGTGTGAAAAACTTTGTTGCCTTTAAACGCATAAACACTTTCTTTTTTAATCAATGTGCAGGATGAAAACGCATCAACACAACAGCTGGAAGCAATAAATCACATAAATTTGAAGTTCAACAGAAATTGTCTGATTATCTGACAAAAAGCACAGATGTGAACAGGCTTACAGTAAAAATTCTGTTAACTACTACATTTGCCCGTGATAGCAGCTTTTGCTTATGCACATAAGTACCATGTATTTTGCAAGTGGATGTAAAGACTGCCAAAAGTGTTTTGTTTTAGACAGCTCATTTTAATTCATGTTCAGGTTATCTCCCAGAACATCCATTTATTAGTCATACTTGCATCATTAAGCTCACCTAAGAAACTCTGTGTGCCTCAGCTCCCAGTATAGTTTCATGTCATTTCATAAACCCTATTTATGGAAGAAATGAAATCGATGGTAAACTAAATGATAACTGAAAAACTCCCCACCCCTCTCTGTCCCTCTTCTCCCCTTTAAAGTAGATACTGGTCTGTCAGTGGTAGGGAAGCAAACCTGTATGCCATTCACTAAATGCCAGTTTCCTACAAAAGAGTAAAATCCCCAAAGAAGATTTGAACTGGCAACACTGCAGCAAGCTACAAAGTTTTCTAAAATAAATTTGACAGGTTTGCTGTAAGGCAAGCTTCTCACCTGAAAGGGTAAGGACGTTTAGTTTCATGAGCTTGATGCATCCTTGTTTACAGTCCATTGTCCTAAAAGATAAATAAAGACTCACCTACTATCCTTCTCCTTACAAACATACATCATACCTATCATTGCAAGTAGCAGGTTAAATTCTTACTGCTGGACAACAACTATTTACTGTGCCTTTCACTGAACAACTGAATTCAGGTATCAAAATACTGTAGTGTTTTGCTAATCCCTTCCATACTGGGGTAGGGTGGAAGGGGCTCACTGCTCAGTGTATGGGACTGACACCGCTGAATGTTTGCACTTGGCAAAGGATCATTCCAGCAGTATCTATCTGCAGCATATCCAAAGAAGTTTCTAGAACACCATGTTCCTGTGCCAGAATCACAGAAACACTTAGGTTGGAAAAGACATCTGAGACCATCAAGTCCAACCATTAACACAGCACTGCCAAGTCACGGCATGACAACACACAGTTTATGCCTTAATCCTACACAGACAAGAAATTCTCACTCCTTAGGAAAATGGTATTTGATAAGTCAGCAAAGGAATGTGAAAATTTTTCAGAAAAACACATTTGTAAGAAATTGTCAGTTTTCTAAAATATCACTGTCTCAGTTTTAAAACCTGCAGTGACATCTCACGTCTCCATGGTACTACCAGCAGTGAACACATGTCAAAAAGCAGGGAGAAAACAGGGGAACATATAGGGATGTAGAACACCTGGTAGCTGGTATTGATGTGATCTAACCTCTTTAGTTAATTACACCCAACTCATTTATCCTCCCAAATGAAGTTAGTACAATACAAATTTTCTGTTATAAGGCAGATAAGGCTGTTTGTGCACACAGACTCATCACACGTCAAGAAAGCTAGTTTTAAATAACAGGAAAGAATCTGTGGGGAAAATGAAATTAAATTCATGAAACCTTGTCTAGTTTCTTTTAAGGAGCAAGGCCAGAGGATTGAAACCATCACATGAACATCACTACAGGAAGCTTTATATCTGCTTTGCAAAAGCCAGCAAGAAGTGAACTAATATTCTATATTAATAAAGTTAACGTTCTCTCAAAACAACTTGTCTAAATGCTCAGTCAAAACTGAGATCTAGGACTAAAACCATTCCAGTCTAAGAAATCACTGCATCCTTATATTCTCCCACAATTAAATGAAAGATCAGATTTTATTCTTTAATTAACTCAAACCACAATATCCTTTTATAGGTCAGAGGAAAACTACCGTATAATTGATTTCCTGTGATGAACAACAAAGCTTCTAACTAGGTCTCTTGGGAGTCTGGTTTCTTTCTTGCTTACGTTGCCGCAAACATTAAGGCACCTCATGGATAGAAAGAAACCAGGGAGAAAAACAATAGGCATGTTATTTTGTTGTTGTTGAGATTGGGTTTTGAGCCCAATACAATTCCAGTGTGATTATTTGGGTGATCAAACTCAGGCTCTGGGTGAAAACTTAACTACTCGTACCTGTGTACTACCATGCCACCTCTGAGTCGTTACATTTCACTGTAGCAAATCCTCACTGTGCATCTTTCACATGTGCACTCTGTAGAAAAAAAAAAAAAAGCAACACATTGGAAACACAGTTTATTAGCTCATTTGACTAATTTTGTGTCCAACTACAAATATTGAAAAGTGAGTATGCCAAAGCAGGAAATGTAATAAGTAAAACCTCTAAAGCCTTAATGAGGGGAAAAAATCTAAACTGTAAGACTATACATTGTTTTATCTCTAAACACTTGGCTTTTAGTGAAGTTAATTACTGAAGCCAAATTTCGCAATGGCAATTTTTGGTATTTAGTGAGTATGATAGGGATTTTAACTAGAGGACATAAAGACAATCCTCAGAGAAACCCCCTGTCTTCTATAGAAATATTTTTTCCTCGTTTGGTAATCACTGGTCTTAGCACATAAGGAAGGAAAATAGAATATCTGGAAAAGTGACCTCTGCAATGTTCCTAAGAATAGATAGTTTACTGAGCTCCCTTACATAAACTGCAGTTCTTTGCACTTGATTGCCACATGAAGATGAAATTAGATCAAGTTAATATAACTTTCAGAAATGCACATCCTTTTTTTCTTTTTTTTTCTTTAACGTTTCTTAACGCATATCACCTTCACTTAAAAATTTATTTTGCCTGCTCTTTATGTCTGTTCTTGTGTCATATTGTTGGTTTCGGAGATTTTTGACCTATCTTAAAGAATTTTATCACAGTGTGTCATACAAGAGAAACAGAAGCAGCAATGTTTGCATAACTGCCTCTAATCACAGGAGAACTTGACAGCTCAGACCTGTCAATCCCATGTTTTTTTTTGTTGTTGTTTTTAATATTCTTCCCTCCCATGAGAATAAAACCACATGTCCCCAGTGCAGTAAAGTAGCAGTCATTTCAGAGACCAGGATAATTCAGCAGATTCAGTCAAGCACAGAGCAAGGCAAAAGGGATAATCACAGCTATGGAAAGAGTTCCAAGTGAAAAATAACTGAGGAAAGATATGGCAGATATTTATAAAGCTGTGAGCAATTTGGAGACAATGTCTCATTAATAAAAGGATAGGATGTCAACTAAATGAAGATGCTGGCAGATTCAGAGTAAGCAAAATGTGCATGTATTAAAATGTGCATGTCTTAAGTTATAGAACATTTCACACCATGATTTTGTGATTGCTAAGAGTTCAAATCAGCAGATAGTGTGAGCAGTAAAATTGAAAGTAAAGTATATCAGAGGTCATTAAATATAAAAATGCCACCTTTTAGCTTTAGGAGACCCCAGTCCTTGAGCTGTTGGAGAATGGGAAAAATCTGGAAGTATTACCACATTTCTGCTTTGTTCTGTGCTCTTTATACAGCTGCATTTGTGCATTGTCAGACAGGATAGCAGCTTAGAGAGACATTGGTCGTATCAACTGTTGCCATCCAGGCTTCTATGGCTAGTTATCCAAATGTCAAAAGTGAAGTGACATGAAAACAAAAGCAAGCAATCAAGCTCTACAGATGAAGTGCAAGCCTGTTGCAACATTGTTTAATTTACTGCCTCAGAGAAGCAAAAGATTATGCCTATTAAAGAACAACTCTGATTTTTAAGCCAGTGTTCATACTTAATGACTGGTTTAAGGACAAGAGCTCTTGTAGCAGCATTTATCCCACACTGACTTTCAGGGACAAGGAAAAATAATTTGAAAAGTTTCTGCTCAGCCAAGGATCTGACAATTTATCATCATACAGAACACAAGGAAAGAAGATTGCTACATAGATCCTGAAGTTAAGCTCTCTCTAACAGTAGGATGAACTTAATAAAAGGATGTACACAAGTCACTTATTAAACGGAGCAGAAAGACAATTTCCTGTAATGAACACCAGGGATTTTGTCCTGAACAGTTACAATTTCCAGACTGCTCTGCTTCCAGCTCTAAACTGCTCCTTTGTATGTCTCTAGGAAGAAAAACAGGTGAAGAAATATTTGGCTACCAGTACTGCTGGAGGTTCCACTTCTGACTTCCAGAACACAGTCAGTACTGCCTTCCTTGCCTGCAGTACCTAAAAAATAAATTATAGAAATTGTCTTAGTTTAGAAGGACATTTTCAGAACATCCTTTTGTTCACTGTCTTCTGATGGATACTTATCCTACTGAAAACCAAACAAGTACCCTATTTGTTTCAAACTTTAAAGCATTCAATATACAACAACAACAACAAAAAGCTGTAAGAACGAGACTGTCATTTGTAAAGCCACCTCCAGGTGGAAATGTAGGGTGATGATAGCCAGGTTGGAAGTGACATTTCCACCTAACGTTTTTCTGTTCTTGACTCCTTTGGATTGTATTCATCCATTTCACATTAAAGAGCCTAAATATCTATACTTCAAGAATCAGTGTGAACTCATTTTTGGAAGTTTGTAGTAGATATCCTATAATGACGAGGGAGCTAGAGCTCCATACTAGATTCTACTTGGTGTTATTTTATCACACAGTTAAACACTGCACAGTGGTCCCATAGGACTAAAGGGAGATTCTGGTTACTTACAGAGAGGAAAAAATAGCTAACTTTTCATTTGAAGAACTAAGGGTTGTTTGTTTTTAGTTTTTCCATGCTTGTTTTAATAATAGCTGAAGAATTATGGTTAGATTAAGGGGACTCAAACATAGTGTACACCATTTCTTCTGTTCCAGCTGTGTAAACATTTATGCATGTGACCAAATTTAAGCTTGAAAATGTCACCAGGATTAATTATAAGCTTAGTATGTGCAAAAACTGAATCAAGTCTATCAATGCATACATATTTGTGTCACAAACACTGGAGCGTCTTTACCTTTTCTGACACATTCTTACACAGTGCAAGTGGCATTATTTATTTATTTATTTATTTAGTGGCATTGTGAGGTCTGTCTGCTGTCTGTCTGTCTATATGACAACAATACTGCATCTGGCCTCCTCCAAAATAATAATAATTTAAAAAAATCACATCATTTTCTGATATTTAAAAATAATCTATAGGTAAAAATGGCTCGACTGAACACAAACATATTTGTACATAACAAGAAAGACTGGGGAAGTTTAAGATGCAGGCTAAATCTTTACTCGGAATACTATGAAATTTGTTTTCTGCATCAATTGATGAGGACAAACTTTCTCACTAGAGTGACATTTACCATGATCAAGAAAAATAGTCTTGAAGGAGTTCTTCAGTATCCTAGTGTCCTCCCATTACAGGTATTCTGAGCAGATTTGTTTGTTTTTCCCCTTTTCCTCATTCCCTCACATACATTTGTTCTTCCCACCTAGATCTTATGGCATAAGGACATGAAAACACTTTTACTAAAAAGGTTCCTCCATAATTATTAAAGTCCAATGTCATTAGTATAGTAATGAAGTTCATTTGTGAAAGAAAAATAACTTTGACAATCCAAAAATCTTGCTAGCCCCAAAATACACTAATAAAAATACAGATATTTGATAAAATCCTGCAAGAACGTGCTTTATTGAAGAAGCACCCTTCTAATTAAACAAAGATTTTTCTGCTAACGAGAGTAAGTATATCAAGCACAAAAAAGAGGCAGTTTCCAAGGCAAAGTTTATGGATCAACTTCAACATCAGTAGTGACAGGAGGATAAACTACCCGGTTCAAATGTCAAACCAGCTTAAGTGCAATCTAGAGACCGCTGCTGTGATCCCAGGCATTTCTCAGGAATATCAGTTTCCCCACAGTTCACTGAGGTAACCTTCTCATTAAATGCAAATGCTGTGAATTTTCTCCAAGCCTTCCATACAGCTGGGTATTTCCATGCTTAAACATCAGTTGAATTTTAACCCGTTTCGATATGTCTGTAATCTACTGGAAGCATTAAAGATGCTATCAAATCAAAGACACTGATCAAAGCTCAAACGCAAAGTGAGACTGGGTCTCTTCCTAAAGGGACATAATACCAGTCTTGCCACTGGGTGTCTACAGGACAGGCCGTTGAATTCCACCTGCCCAGATTCAGCTGCAAGGTTAGGAAGCACTAAACAGTAATCTCACCTTACACGTAAGTGTTTCTAAAGACAGTTACAGATGCAGTTCAGAAATGGATGTTTGATTGAATTTCTTTGTGCCATAGAGTTTACAGGAAGCAGAAGCTCTAAAACCATCTGCTCCAGACGTTTGAGTACATCATACTGCATGCTTAGCTCCAACCTAGAGCTATGTATTTCAGCCTCAGATGTTGCTCTACAGAAAAGACCATCCTTGCCAAGCGTCTCCAAATGACTTGGAATTGATAAACTGAGATCAACTCTGATGAACCTACCATCTAATTAGACACGTTTCAGAAGAATCAAACAAAAAGGGGTCAAAGCCCTGTCATGCATCTGAAGGACTCTCTGTCAATTAAGACATGCAAATAAAATCACTGTTTGGCAAGATCCAGTGTAAACTATATCAGCAGCTGCCCCAAGCACATGACATTCCTGAATACGGTATGCACAAACTAGTTTTCTTCTCACTGACCTCACACTTACTACTTAGTATTGCAGGGTGAAAGCATTTGCAAGGTAAATTGGCACAGAGCAGCAGATACTTCTCAAGGTCACACCATGTGGTGAAAACAAATGAACACCATTACAATATGAGAAATCAACACTTAATATCCAAATGTTCACAGGACCAGCAGCTGCAGGAGGGTACAAATCACTGGAGGTGTCAGTGGTTCTAACTTTTGTCCCCTTGATAAACAACATGTTCCAACTGGGTCTTCAACAGGGGCTATCCCTGCGTGACTCAGCAACATCAGGTTAGGCAGACCCTGTTGCCTAACTTCCTTCTGCAGCTGCGGATGTAGTTTAATCGACAAACTTCACTTTGGGGTACACCTGTTACCAATAGCACAAGGTAACCCCAGCATGGGAATCTGAACTACTTGTACCATGGCTCCCCTCCAATGGGTATCTTATCTTGAGTCATGCCTTACATGCATAAGATCAATTAGCAACTAACCCAGCCCAACTGACTACTGCAGCAGAAGCTTCTCTCATTTTCCATACGAATTTTATCAGCCTGATGCACGATTGATTATATATATCTATATAAGCATAAATAGTATGTGCAGACCTCTTAATGCAATAGTTCATTCAGTGGAAGTCATCAGTACCTTCCACTCTAACATTAATTTCATATAAAGCTTTATTTAATAAAACTTCCTTTCGTTAATTTCATTTTCCCAGTCAACACAGTCAGAAGGAAGGATCTGCAGATGCAATTCCAAAAGGAAGTGTGCTTACTAAGGTGAAGAATAATCTTTCTAACAAAATACACTTTTCACTTTTCTTCCTTTATTTCATAGTTGGGATCACAGTTCCTATCACCATGACTGTTTACTTCCAAACAGATGCCAAAAATTACAACCTCTAAGAAAGCTGAGAGACAGCATTTTAACTGTATAAAGAGGGATTCTTTACTTTCAGTGAATCATAGTACTTTTTCTAAGAAAGTAATCTAAAGAAATTTCGGAGGAATTCAATCTCTGGTGAAACAGCTCTATTTAAACAAAAATTATCTACAGAATGACAGTAATGTAATTTTATAATTTCAAAATGAACCAAAGCAACTTAAGACACATCTGTAACTAAACCAGAGCCAAAATAAACTTCTGCCTTTTTCACCATGCAAAAACTTCTAGTGCTAGTTCTATCTAACAGTAGATGGACATCTAGTGGTGCAATGTAATTGACTCCTTTTACTAAGTAGCTTCATACATTCAAAGCCCAATCAACAGAAGTGCTTCCTAACATACTAATAATTGCAATAGTATATGCCCTCTTAAAGGTTTTATTTGTTCTTTAACTGCCTTTCAGTAATCCTCGGGATAGTGTTCTCCAGAACTTTTCCAGGGACTGAAGTTAAACTAACAGGTCTGTAGCTTCCGGGGCCTTTTCTCGTGTCTTTTCTGTAAATGGATGTAACATGGCAGGGGGTTGGAACTTGATGATCTTTAAGGTCCCTTCCAACCCAAGTCATTCTATGATTCTACGGGCTAACCTCCAGCTGGCAGAAACCTCCCCAGACTCCTGAGGCCTTCGGTAAATTGTTGATAGGGAACTAGTTAGCTGTAGCTAGCAAACTGTAACATCCGCTAACTCCCTCAGTACTCTGGGGTGAACCCCATGGGGCCCCATGGACTTACGAACGTTCAA
Organism: Cygnus olor; assembly: GCF_009769625.2. Classification (NCBI taxonomy): domain Eukaryota; kingdom Metazoa; phylum Chordata; class Aves; order Anseriformes; family Anatidae; genus Cygnus; species Cygnus olor. The sequence continues at coordinate 45,178,105 of NC_049170.1, read as the reverse complement.
CCTATACAACAGGTCCCTTACAATTCCAGTGACCACAGACAGAAAATCACTGTTCCCTCAGTCAGGGTCCTCCAAATCTGAGGACCAGGCAGATGACGAGAAGCAAGTCATCTTTTACATAGAATACTACTGCATTTTATATCACTGCAGTCTATAAAGTTTAAAAAGTATAAGGCAGAAAAGAAGATAGAATGAGAACAGTATCTCTATACATATGAAATTCAGAGATGAAAAATAATAGATTTTAGTATTTTGGTACTTAGTATTCCAACTTTTAGCTGCACCTCTTATTAAGTCTATTCAGAATCAAAGAATGGGTTGGGTTGGAAGGGACCTTAAAGATCACTCAGATCCATCTCCCTGCTGTGTGCAGGGACACCTCCCACCAGACCAGGTTGCCCAAAGCCCCATCCAGCCTGGCCTTGAACACCTCCAGGGATGGGGCATCCACAGCTTCTCTGGGCAGCCTGTGCCAGTGCCTCACCACCATCACAGTAAAGAATTTCTTTCTTATATATAATCTAAATCTGCTCTTTTTTAGTCTAAAACTGTTCCCTGTTGCCCTATCATTATCTGCCTGAGCAAACAGTTGCTCTCCATCTTTTTTATAAGCTCCCTTTAAGTATTGAAAAGCTGCAATAAGGACTTCCCAGAGCCTTCTCTTCTCTAGGCTGAATATCCCCAGCTCTCTCAGACTTTCTGCATAGCAGAGGTGTTCCAAAAGCCTCCAAATAAATTTCCAGGGCATATTCTCACATCTCCTGAAAACAATGTTTTGTGGTAAGCTGTGCTTTAAGAAAGAAGTAAAATCTTATTATTGTACATTATCATGTTAGACAGAAACTCTGAAAGAATAAACATATAGCTGAACTGGTTTTCACACTGACATGTAGTTCATGAATTCACAGAAACAATCCTTCCAGGGCACAGCCTTGAAAACATTTTTTGCAATGCACACAGAACAGACAAGGCCTGGAGACAGACAAGGCCTGGAACAGACAAAGCCTGGAGCTCTCATCAACTCAGCCCTCCCATGTTGCAGAAATTAATCATGCAACAAAAGCTCTGTGGAAGACACAGGTGACAGAAGGCAAACAAGAAACCAAATACCAGCAGCAGCCTTTGAATGAGCGCAGCCTTTCCTTGATTAGTCCTAAGATTAAAACAAACAAAAAATAATAATTAAAAAAATACAGGTTACAGAACTACCAGCCTGTAGCACACCAAAAGAAAAGTGATTTTCTAAGAGGGGGAATCATAATAAACTTTTTTATAAATGTTTTCTACTTTAGGTTTATAACGACATACAGGCATAAAACTAAAATGCTCCCTTTACAAATATATTAGCGGTAAGAGGAAGGCCAAGAAGAATCTCCATCTTTTACTGGATGCAGGGGAGAACATGACTACTGAGGATAAGGAACAGGCTGAGGTTCTTAATGCCTTCTTTACCTCTGTCTTTCCTAGCCAGATCACTTATCCTTGGGGTACTCAGCCTCCCGGCCTGGAAGTCTGGGATGGGGAGCAGAAGAACCCCTCATGATTCAGGTGGAAACAGTTAGAGACCTGCTGCTCCACCTGGACTGTCACAAGTCCATGGGGCTACATTGGATCCACTCGAGGGTGCTGAGGGAGTTGGTAGATGTGATTGCTGGGCTGCTTTCCATCATCTATCAGCGGTCATGGTCATCTGGAGAGGTCCCGGATGACTGGAGACTTGCTAATGTGACTCCCATCTATAAGAAGGGCCGTAAAAGGAGGACCCGGGGAACTACAGGCCTGTCAGCCTGACCTTGGTACCTGGAAAGGTGATGGAACAGGTCATCTTGAATGGAATCATGCAGCATATGTGGGACAACTGGGGGATCAGGCCCAGTCAGCATGGGTTCATAAAAGGCAAGTCCTGCCTGACCAACCTCATCTCCTTCTATGACCGGGTGACCCGCCTGGTGGATGAGGGAAAGCCTGTTAATGTAGGCTACCTAGACTTCAGCAAAGCCTTTGACACGGTCTCCCACAGTATTCTCCTGGAGGGGCTGGCAGCCCATGGCTTGGACAGGCACACTCTTTGCTAGATTAAAAACTGGCTGGACGGACAGGCCCAGAGAGTGGTGGTGAACGGAGTGAAATTCAGCTGGTGACCAGTCACCAGTGGTGTTCCCCAGGGGTCGGTGTTGAGGCCCATCCTCTTTAATATCTTTATTGGTGATTTGGATGAGGGAATTGAGTGCACCCTCACCAAGTCTGCAGATGACACCAAGGTGGGGGGAAGTGTTGACCTGCCGGAGGGTAGGAAGGCCCTGCAAAGGGACCTGGACTGGTTGGGTCGATGGAAAGAGGCCAATGGGATGAGGTTCAACATGGCCAAGTGTCGGGCCCTGTGCTTTGGTCACAACAACCCCGTGCAGTGCTACAGGCTTGGGGCAGAGCGGCTGGAAAGCTGTGCAGAGGAAAGGATCTGGGGGTGCTGGCTGATGCTCACCTGAACACAAGCCTGCAGTGTGCCCAGGTGGCCAACGGCATCCTGGTTTGTATCAGGAATAGTGCAGCCAGCAGGGCCAGGGAGGTGATCATGCCCTTGTATTCCGCTCTGGTGAGGCTGCACCTTGAGTACTGTGTTCAGTTTTAGGCCCCTCACTACAAGAAGGACATCGAGGCCCTGGAGCATGTACAGAGAAGGGCTACAAAGCTGGTGAAGGGCCTGGAACACAAGTCCTGTGAGGAACAGCTGAGGGAGCTGGGGTTGTTTAGTCTGGAGAAGAGGAGAATCAGGGGAGACCTTATTGCTCTCTACAACTACCTGAAAGGGAGGTGTGGGGAGCTGGGGTCGGCCTCTTCTCACAGGTGACAGGACTACAGGGAATGGCCTCAAGTTGTTCCAGGGGAGGTTCAGGTTGGAAATGAGGAGACATTTCTTCTCAGAAGAGTAGTCAGGCATTGGAACAGGTTGCCCGAGGAGATGGTAAAGTCAGTGTCTCTGGGTGTGTTCAAGGAAAGGTTGGACCTGGTGCTTAGGGACATGGTTTAGTGGGTGACACTGATGGTAGGGGGTTGGTTGGACCAGACAATCTTGGAGGTCTTTTCCAATGTTAGTGATTCTACGATTCTATGAACTAAAAGAGCCGCCTGCACAGCACAGGGCTTTGAAGAAGCTACTGCACTGAACACCTCCATTAAAAAAGTAAAAAGCACAAAACAAACAAAACCCCTCTCTTTGCCTTAGAGGACAGCAGCAACACCCCTACAACCTCCCCGTCGGCAGCCCACACCCGCGGGCTAGGCGATGGGACGCACCCCAGCCGCCACACCGCAGGCGGGCGCCACCTCAAGCGCCCTCCCTCGGGCGCGCATGCGCCGCCCCGCTTCCGTGTCAGGGCGGGGGGGGGAGGCCGAGGAAGGGGAGGGGAAGGCGGGGAGGGGAAGGGCCGAGAGGGGCCGAGAGGGGCCGGGGAGGGGGCGGCAGGGCCCGGCCATGGACGCCAGCGCGCTGGAGCTGGACGCGGTGAAGTTCGCGCAGCTGGCGGTGCAGCGGGACCAGAGCGGGCGCTACCAGGAAGCCGTCTTCTACTACAGGGTATGGGGCGGGGGGGCAGCGCCGGGCGGGGGGCGGCGGGCGGCGGGCAGCGGGCGGCGGGGTCCATGCCCCGGGGCTGGGGGGCTGCGGGGCTGCGGGCGGCCCCTGGCGGAGGGGAAGCGGCGCTGTCCGCCTCGTCCTGGGGGTGTGCGGGTGGCGGGGTTAGGCTGGAGATCGGGAGGGTTTCCTGGAAGCCGGTGTTTGTTGCTTGTCGCAGCAGCAGCCTCAGATATTCCGTCATCCTTCCGTCAGCTGGGCAAGGGCTTCCTTCGTGGGCGCTGCCTGGCTTTGAAGTGTGTGCGAGCCTGCGAGTGCCAAAGGGTCGGAAAAGGTCTTTAACCTGCTAATGTGGGGTGAGCCAAGTTTGCTTACGGGAAGTGTATACGTTCCCAAGGTATAATTGCCAATAATAATGCCGGTGAGCCCTGTGCTTATCAGCAGCGGTGTGCGCATGTTAGCTGTGCGCAGAGCTACTTTATTACAGGACATTGCTCAACATATCTGTAAGAAATCATCAGGTGCTCCTCAGGAGAAAACTACCTTTCTGTGCAAATAATCACTTTTTCATGTTTTCATTAAGCATACAGAAAATCTCTTTCCCTTGCTGCATAGAGGTGATATTCTCGCTAAAAGCGGAAGCACGCCCATAGCGGTGTTGGTGCACCTCGTGCTGTGTGTGATGAAGAGAGTAACGCAGAGAAGGTTTTGTGGTGCGGAGATGCTAGGCCACAGAGCAGCATGAGTATGGACATTGTTTTGTATGAGAAAAGCTTTGAATCGCGACCCCACGCTTAATGATTTTGGTGTTTGGACAGGTGGCTCTTGGCTGTCCGAGGTCAGGTTGTGAATCTGGTGTCAAATTATACATAAAGGTGTTGGTGTTCAAACATGTTGTGATCAGAAAGGGTGAGAGAGCAAATTCAGCAAGTGTTGATAGAGCAGGATTTTTTAAGTGTGATTTAGCATAGGTAAGTTTGGCTTTCTAGATGTTGCACAAAAAGTGTCTGTCAAAGGTGGACTAAACGAGTAATTATAAAATATTATCTAGTATTTTGGGGGTACTTACAAACAGACCTGCCTGAATGGAGTTCCTATGGCTGTTTACTTCCTGCTGTTGTGCAACTTTGTTGGTCATAAATGCCATGTCTGAACTGCGCTTCCATCATGTCACTGTAAACAGTCGGTGTGCTGGCTCTGCAGGCGTTTGGTCAGCTGCTTCAGCCCTTAATACGTAGAAGCCTGTTGTCGCTCTGCTTCTTAAGGCCAGGTAGAACAGTTATGCTTGAAACTGCAGGAGCAGCATCAATTATGCATGGTTTTTGACGCACTGGTTTGAAGATCCACATTTGTTTTGTGCGTCGTACGCAGACAGCTTACAAGAGGGATACAACATCTGTCTGATCTATATATACTTCTGGTATGCCGCAGACGTGCATACGGTCCTTGAGCAGGTACCTGTAAGAATGGTTTTCTCAAAAATAGCTGTTTGCTAGACCTTAACAGCAATTAATTGCTACGCATAAAAGGAACAGAACTTCTGTTTTCCTTTGTGATATGGTGATGGATGTTGACCATGAGCATGAAGTTCTTGGTTTTGCGATGCCCGTCAGTAAAATACAGCCTGTACTTACAAGGATAAATATTTAAGCTTGGGCAAACGAGGCAGGTGCCTATGAGAATAAACTGATCAGCTTGAAAACATCATAGCCACAAAGTGAGCAAGAGACATGCCAGCTGTGACTGTACTTGCCCCGCAAGGAGCAGCCTTTCTGGAGACCATCTTTGTGGAGCAGTTCTCGGAGAGTTACTGCTCTGCTTCCTACAAACACAGCCTGCTACGTGACTGCCACCTTCTCATCTGCTGCTGCTAGGAAGAAAGGCACTGCTGCAGAAGTCTGTCTGTTCTTTGTTTTCCCCCTGTGACAATAATGAGGACAAAGTAAGGTTTTTATCCTCGTTTTTAGGAGTGACAAATTTCAGTTTTCCATATGCCTGTGAGACTGCGTCAGCTGTGGCTGTTACATCCCTGCCAAACCTTAATGTGTTTTTCATAAATTTAGTGAACGGATAGACAGCTTATGCAATTGAAGGCATTTTTTCTACATAGATTTGTGCAGTATAGAAATAGCCTTAACGTGGATAACACACTGTGCATTTGAGCTGGAGACCTACGCTCACTCCTTGAAGTACTTTGAGTAATATCCAGTGTCTTGTGTGCTTACAGACATTTAAAGATCAAAGTTTGAGGAGCTAGGAAACTTTAATTTTATAGAATTTCAAGATTTGATAGCATTATATGAGTAACACTAATAGAAAAGACTTTATAAACCAAAATTCTATGGGTTTGATTTTGAAAAGTTTTTGTATTGGTTTTCTTCTCATTATTATCAAATTCAATGCAAATAAGTTCATTAGCTTTGTGTTTTTTTTTTTTGTTTGTTTGTTTGTTTTCTTGTTTTTTAACCATAAAGCTGCATCTTTAAAGAGAAAAGCTTGTGACCTGTGAGCTTTATTTAAATGATTTTGGTGCATGCTTGTGAAAGCTTATTTAAAATTTCCGAGTTCATGCATTTAACTATTCATGCAGATTTAAGATCAGGCCTTAAAGAACTTCAAAAGGTTTATTATA